>NC_081405.1:433231197-433456197 GCF_030272615.1 Cryptomeria japonica
ATTGAGCGGTTCATCATTACATGGGTGCTACGCCAGTATGGCAGAGTCCAAGGACTCCCATAGGGGACAATGCTATATGCATGGTGGTGGCAAGATGTGGCTACTTGGGGGCCAACTATTTCTTATGTTGCTTCCTCTGCTGAGTATGAGAGCCTCGAAGGACAAGATTGGGACTACATGTCCGATATTATTGATCTAGGCATTACAACTGAGTATGGCCAATATCTTCCGACACACCCATTTCCGAGATTGACTGCCTTGTATGATCCAGTACTAGAGTTTGATGATGGAGAGGATACACCACCAAGTCGGGATCCTAGATGACCAAGAGAGAGAGAGGAGGGAGAGGAGATAAAGGAGATGGAGGAGATGGAGATGATGGAGGAGATTATGGAGGAGATGATGGAGGATGGAAGAGATGGAGGGGATTATGGGGGAGATTACAAAGGAGATGATGGAGGACATGGAGGAGACAAAGATGGTAGAGAGGATGGAGGTGCAGTGGCAGTGGCAGACGCAACAAGAGCTACTAGTTCTAGATCTTCTAGAGTATTATTTATGGATTGGGTGACTAGGGTGGTCCGATGGAGGAGATCTGGACATATAGGACAGGTTCAAAAGGTTACTGTTACTATGTCATTTATTCCTCACGACAAGACCGAGTCATCCTATTCGATTTCCATTCAGAGTCCTAATCTTTCTTGTGACACCTTGGTTCAAGTCCTTAGTATGTCTGTAAATCCTTTTTCAATCACAAATGTCAAGTTTAGGTAATTGGTTGAACTCTATGAACACGTTGAACCATCTTGAACCGGGTTCAACAGGTTCATTTAGGTTCCATAGGTTCCTAGGTGTTCAGGGAGGTTTTTCATGCTAATATTTTCTTCAAGTGTCTTGCAGCGGCTCTCTAAAAGCTTCTTATTCGGTGATATGTTACTTTATTTCTCTCCAGGTTTTGAACTCATTGAACCAAGTTCAAGAGGTTCAAACGTGTTCAACATGTTCAATATAGCATAAATGGTCGACAGCTTGGTAAAATTAATTTTCTCGGCAAGATTTTCCTTGAGCACGACGTACAACTTGAACTACTTGAACCCCCATGAAGTCTGTTCAGGATGTTCATATGTGTACGAAGTTGGTGGGCCCCGTGGATTTTAATGATTTGATGGCGTATTCATTACCAAATATGTGGAAGCTGAACCATGTTTTAAGTGACGTCGATTCCTAGCTTTTTCGAAGTAAGCAATCATTTCAGGAACTGGCAGTTACTTCAAAAACGTCGCCATGCATTCAATGCATGCGTGTGATGTCCAATCCATAAACTTAACACACTCAGACTGAAAATTGGAATTATTGCATTCAATTTTTTCCGTATCATTGCCTTCAGTAATAAGGTATGAAGGATTATTAGTGTTCTGCATTTGTTCCTCGCTATTGCGTTTTTGTTTTTTTCCTGGATAGGAGTCTTGTTTGCTACTAGTCATCATCTGGTTGTTCAACTGTGAAGGTGAGTCTTTTCTTGTTCTCTCCAGTGGTTTTTGCTTGCATTTTCTCTCTTATAGAAAGTTTTTCTGCAACCGGTTTAGACTTATTGTTTTAAATTATGAAGTCCACACTACATATGTTTGGGAATGTTTTTAGCTTGGCATCCACTGAACCCATAGTTAGTGATACTGACCTAAAAGGGGAAAATCTTGAGGTGTTGAAAGAGAGGGTGTTCAAGGGAATTGACAAGTCTTTTGGTGTGGAGATTTTGAGTAGCGGTCTCATAGAAGCGACAACTTTTCCCCCAGCCATTCCTTGCCCAGAATTGATTCGGGAATATATTGATAGATATGACCCAGTGTCTGAAACCATTAGGAGAGACAACAGTGAAACCCTTCTTGCCATAAATCATGAATTAATTTCCTCAGTCTTCAAGATACCTGATTACCAGTTCTCCAACTTTTCCCCTGCTCAGTCAATCACCGAGTTCAACGCAGACAGAACCGGACACCGTAACAATGTAGCAAAATTTTGGTTGAAGGTACCTCAAAGAGGTGGTTCCAGGTTACCCAAGAATCCTAATAAGAATCACATGTTGCCTCACATTCATGACGTTATGCTTTTGTTGCACTGAGCCAGAGGATCCGCGGAAGCTTATAGCTTCGACAACTGGATTTATTGTTACGTGCAGCTAGTTTTAGAAGGGAAGCAATATTTGGATTGGGCTGAATTGATTGCTGATTCAATGAGAGAACAATTGAGTATGGATAAACAATTCAAACATAACTTCTTCATGTATTCGTATCTCTTGTATTGTTTGGCCTGTGTTAAGGAGTTGGTTGGAATACCGAAACAACTCACTGAGGAGGACGTTCCCGTATATGAGTTCTATCCCATGCTGCAAAAGGATAAGGCCTTACAGGATTTCAGAAGGGTGCACAATGCTTTTCTGGGTGACTTGTGTCATGAATTGAAGGATATGAAAGCCAAAAGGATCTCCGAGGATGCACAGACTTTGATTAAGAGGTTTGGTAGTTTTTATATCCAGTTTCCACGCTTCTGTTACATAAGGGTAGGCGGCTTTGAAGAGGAGCCCTTCAAGCTCCCTTATTTTTGTTCAGATTGCTTTGTTTTGGCGAAAATATGCAGACAATTGACCTCCGTAATAAAAAAGGCACAACCCAGGGATAAATGGGAGGGTCATTTTCCCATCCAATTGGGCGTATTGTCCTGCAGTTCGATGTCTGACGCTCTGAGTATTGGAGCAGATCTTAGGAATTTCAATTTTTCCCTGTATCCTAAAAGGAAAGGTTTTGATAATAAGGGTTTTTCCCGAAGTCTTTGTCTAATTCCATACCTCCCAATGCCACAATTAGAGGATTTCTGGGAAGATTGTACAGATGAATTCGAAGTGTTCAAAAGAGGAAACATGAGGTTGGTGTTAGAACAAGTCGTTTCATTGCAGATAAAATTGGATATTAAGGGGCTCCAAGAAGACTATCTAGAGCTATTCGAACCAGGATACTTAGCCCATGCAGAAATTGAAATGCCTCCAATTGACTGGGATGAGGAAGAGAAAGATGATATACAGTTAAGGACCAAAGGAGTCTTGGAAAGGACCATGATGTGGGTTGCCAATAAGAAAGCAGTGAAATTAGGTGTTAAGTCTAATTCTGCGAGAAGTAATGAAGACCCTCTACATTCACCAAAGCGTCTTTCTAACAATGCTTCTATGCCTGTTCGTGCAGGTAAGGATAACAAGCTGCCCCAGCTTAGACATAGGTCTAATTCAGCTTTGGATTTCTATACTCCTCGGCATACCCGGTCCCGAAGTGCTGCTCAAAGAAAGATGGATCAGGCAAAGGATACAGGGGTGAAATATACGATTCTTGATTCCTAGATATTTGAAATTTAAGACTTGGATGGCGATGTTGCTAGTGCCCTGGATTCTCATACGGTGACTGTGGCTATGATGCCACCTCCACCTTCCAAAGTGATCGAAGGAACAACTAGCTCCAATGCAACTCCTAAGTGGTTGACCACCTTGGTGAATAAAAAGTGGAGTTTTCTTCCCGTGACTATTCTGATTCAGGAAATGGTCGTTAAGTACACAGAGAAGAATCCTAAGCCGAAAAGGTTCAAGACTGCCACTCGCCTGGACAATGATGAGGGAACTGGAAAATGGGTTGCTGAAATCGCCTCGTACAAACCCAAGGATGAAAACAAGGAGGCTAGCCCTGATGATTTTGAGATCACGAAAGTGGAACTGGGAAATATGAGTAGAGACACAGACAATCATTTCTTTTAGGTTTCAGTAAAGAAAATGCTCACCAGATCGGAGAAAGATGGGCGAGAAAAAAGGGAGCTAAAGCGACACATAAATGTTTTGGCCCAGTTCATCAATAGTATTGGTTGCTTTGGGGCACTCCCAATATCTCATGCTACAGAAAACTTTGACCCAACTTCTCCAGAAAATAAAAAGTTAATGAGCCAAGTTCAACGGGCCAAGAGTATTGCAGAAGCCGCGGAGAAATGGATTGAGGGAATAATCAAGGATGGCGAGAAGTACATCACCGACTCCCGGAGGCTATGCGATGAGATACATAGTCTTATTGCCGATGTTCAAAATCAACTTGTGTTGTGGGAGAAGGAGGAACACAAATGGCAGAATATCTTGCCCTTGTTTGCCAAAATAGAAGAATATGGAGTTACCAAGTTTTTGACGGAACACTCAATCAAACTAGTGGCGGATGAATGTTAGCTCTTTGTGCTAAAGAAAACCATAATGTGGCAAGTGCTTACCTTCAAGTATGTGATCTCCGACGCTAAGACCTCTATTTACGAGCTCCAGGATCTCCAGTGCAGCATAGTAAATGATAACAAGGTGGTTAACCCTGACCATGATTGGCAGTTGGGAATTTGTGGGTTGAACACACAGGATGCAATCAAGGGTTTCCGGATAAACATGGAGAAAATCAAGGCCAAGGGTAATTTCACTTTGGAAGATATAACAAGGGTGGCTAGGATTGAGTCTATGACTTTCATTGGAAATGATCAGCTGCCAAAACATGCCGAAAAGATGGTGAAGCACCGGTGGAATAAGGAGGCGGCGAAGGCAAAGCTCAACGCGATGAAAGTTCTGAGTTAATCCATTGTTCAAGAACTCACAACCGCTCACGACGCCCACAAAAGCGGAGAGGATGATGATGATGGAAAAGCGACATAATGCATTATTTCAGGCCCGACTTCCTTTATTTTTGTAATTTCTTATGTTTATGCAAAGACTTCGGGACATCTGTCCCAGAATACATCTTGTTGGTTTCATAACTGTTTTGGGGAGGTCAAGTTTTCAGGGAGACCTCCCCTGTTCTAAAAATTATAAATTAAGGAAAGACAGATATAATAGGGGTTAGATTTGGTGACCAATTTTTGGTTTTTCCCTCTGTTTTGTGAATTTATTTTCTATTTTGTGGAAGGAGGAATCAGACTGCTAAATCTAGAATGGAAAAAGATTTATACATGTATTATCGTGCCTTTGTTGCATAAGAATATATATATATATATATATATATATATATAATGATCATACTGTTCTTGGGAGAAGGAAAATCTGTGGGTTTTGAATCTGTGTAGATACATATCTTTGCATATGCTTATCTAATCAAATAACAGTAACGATCTTTCCATTGCAAAAAATTATCATTCTTTTGGTATTCCTTCCTTTGAGTGTTTGTTTTCTTTTAGAAAAGATTCATGTTTATGAACAGATTTGGTTTCTTTAATCTGTTCATTCTTTATTAAACCTGTGGAAATGGTGTACTGAACTTTGATTCAGTTGCTATCATCTTTTGTATTGAAAAGAGAGGAAAAATTGTTTTCTTCTTTAAGGAAACATGTGTGAAATATCGGCCTCTCATCCAAGAATGAAGTAGGCAACCTTACATGCTTTTGGGTTAAAAGCTACTACTCAAATTAAATTAGTTAAAATCATTCCTTGAAAAACTAAGATAGGGAGCCGTACCTATGGAAAATTCAGAGGGAAGTGGTTTATACAACACTTACCCAACTGTTTAGTGAAACACTTGTCCTTAAAGAAGGCGACAAAGTCCAAAATTGATCATTTAAAAAGGGACAAATCTATTCACTAACAGTTACGTAGATAGATTAGGTATCATAGGTACTAACAAAGGCCTCTCAATGGATATTCACCAGGATGCCTTCTCACCAGCAAAAGGCACAAACGAGTGACTTGGAGAGTCAGTTTCAACAGTTAGAGGGCAGCCTGGCAGAGAGATATTTGCAAATAGGATAGTTATAGGCTCAAATGATAGAGTTACAGGCACAGGTACATGGTCAGGTGACTCAGATGCAGACACAGATTGCTATGTTGACCACCGAGAGAGATACAACCATAGAGAGGCATGGGCAAGCCCAGGAGTTGATATAGACTTTACAGTGGACAACCTCTCAGGGATTGA
The DNA here is from genome assembly GCF_030272615.1 of Cryptomeria japonica. NCBI lineage: Eukaryota > Viridiplantae > Streptophyta > Pinopsida > Cupressales > Cupressaceae > Cryptomeria > Cryptomeria japonica. Next base: position 433,237,161 of record NC_081405.1, read on the forward strand.
CCCAGGAGACCTTGAGGGATCTAGCACACCACTCCGCTTGGGCAGAGTATTACAAGGGTTTATACTTCCAAGTTGTACCTCCAGAGAGACGAGCGACATCCTATGTGCAGAGTACCCAATGGGGTAGATCATGTCGAGATTCAAAGAGTCAGGGTTTTATAGGCCCTAAGAGGGATCCAAGTGGGTCGGGTCCATCTGATGGTGATGGTGCCAGGTATACAACATCTAGCGCGAGATCAACTCCTCGTCCTTCTTGAGATGTTGAGATATGATAGATTTTGATCTGATTGTATACACTTGTTGATGATACACTGATGATTCCTGCGATCTACTTATGTGATGTATCTCCAAAATATTTTTGTGATATCATTGTACATTGGATCTCGATTATCTTTTGATTATATGAGATGCAATCGATTCTATATGATCTATATGCTTATGATATTATGGATGTACTTTCTCTTGATGGTGATGCACTATACTTACTATATGATGGTGCTTTATATCTATGGGATGTATGCAGCTATTTACATGATGCATGTTTATGTTCTATATGATTATGAATTTTTAGATGATGGATGTATGCTTTCTATATGATGATGCAGTATTTACATAGTATATGCCTATATGATTATGTGATTTATTGATGATTGGATACAATGCAATGATGGATCCTATTTGAGATATGTTTATACTCTTTAAAATGAATGGTGCCATGATTCTATGATGCAATGGTTCTATATGCGATAAATATGACATGATGCTATGATACTATGATGCAATAATGATGCAATGTAATGATGTTTTATGATGATGTATATGTGATGGTATGAGATGCTAACTATATGATATGCTTTCTTTTTGTTGTTTTTATTATTATTTTTGAAATGCAAATGAGTCTATGACAATGATGTGCAGTATGAATTAACTAAATGTATGATGATGAAATGCAATGCAAAAGACATCTATGACCTAAAATGCATGATGCATGAATTTTTTTTATTTTTGTTGATGTCCAATGTACTCAATCACTTAATAAGAGAGATAACACCACTTGACCTCAACCTCTGGAAAATATGCAAGTAATGCCATGTTATAATCGGACCGGTCACTTTGATCATGCTTTTTTATCATCATTGAGCCTTTAAAATGTGGTAAGCGAGTGCGAAAATTGATGGTATAATTGACCATGATGACCTGAGCATTGTTTACCTGAATTTTGATATTGGAAGTTAACACAAGCATCAAGGTATAATGGACCAAGATGACCCGAGTGTTGCTTGCGTGCAAACAAACAAAAGTTAATCATTCTCCTATGCGAACCAGAAATGTCATCAATGATATTTGATTGATAATGTCCCGTGACAAATTTGCACAGTAATAATGATTAGCTAATAGGCATCAGACAAAGAAAAGATCATGCTCTGTCCTTGTTTCTCTAGTACAAGAAATCCATGAGTCACTCAGGAAGCATGATTAAAAAATCAAAATACAACAGTTGAACATTCAGACTAAAGTGTTTCAGACGTGATTCAGAGTATATCATCCATTGATTTGGTGTTTGTTTAACGTTAAGTTGGATTTCGGTACTTTTGTTCAATGTTGAATTTCTCAATATTTGCTTATGACTAATGTTGCCTAACCGTTGCTTGCCTAATGCGTTTAAGCTCAAAGTAGATTATTACCGACCGAGTTCAAGATTTTGCCCCTAGTCCGAAAACACACTGGTATATACAATGTTCCAAACCATGGTGGGACTTATAGATGAGGCCTGATTAGATACAAAAGGCTTTATTGTGGATATGTACAATGGCGATGGATAGATGCAATATAAGTGACCGAATAGATGGAGAAGTTGGATGACAAATGGTGCCTGTTTCTAGGTTTTTGCCATTTGTTTTTATTGCACTTTTTCTCATATTTGATTTTTTTTTTTTTTTTGGGGGGGGTGGGTGGATTTTCTAATTTTTTTTTTTGCTTTTCTGATTTTTTTTAGGTATAGAATATTTTTAGATGAATGCTATTTATGGGTTCCTTGAGCTAATCTCCTTCAAGTGTGGACAATTGGTAAGCGCTAGATCCATATGCAGCTGTGACAACAAAAGGACCCAACCAATTTGGCTCAAACTTCCCTTTCTTTCCACGGTCCTGTTGATTGTGTGGATTATCCTTAAGCACAAGATCACCAACTTGAAACATCCTAGGTTTGACCTTGTGATTGTAACTATGTGACATCCTTTGTTAGTAGACTCTCAAATGATCAATAACATTTTGCCTGCATTCTTGCAACAATTCAAGCTCTTGTAACCTAGAAACCCGTTGTTCCTTATTTGGAATCAGACCCTTCAGTGACACACAGAGAGATGGTATTTCAACCTCCACTGGTAATATTGCTTCACACCCATAGACAAGAGAATATGTTGTGGCACTTGTCGGGGTACAGATATTGGTATATGCCCATAGAGCAGGGTTGAGCTAAACATGTCAGTCTTTGCCAACATCATTAACTATCTTCTGAAGATTTTAAAGATTGTTTTGTTTGATGCTTTTGCCTGACCATTTCCCTGAGGGTGATATGGTGTGGAAAACCTGTGCTGGATCTAGAATTTTTCGCAGAGCTCTCTTACATCTTGATTTTTGAATGGCCACCCATTATCAGTGATAATGGTCATAGGAATACCATAGAGACATATGATGTAGTTCAAGATGAATGCATCGATCTGCTTTCTTGTGATATTAGTGAGAGGCACTGCTTCAATACACTTCGTGAAATACTCAGTAGTTGTGAGTATGAACTTGTGACTGTTTGAGGAAGGTGGATGGATTTTCCCTACTAGATCCAGGCCCCATTGACAAAATGGCCATGATGTTGTCAAGGTATGAAGCTCTTGTGCTGGTGCGTGTATGAGATCACTGTGGACCTGAAATTGTTTGCACTTTTTGGTGAATTAAAAAGAAGCCCTTTCCATAGTAGGCCAATAGTAACCCAATTGTATGAGTTTCTTCGAAAAGGTAAGACCAATCGAATGAGTACCACAAATACCTTTATGAACTTTAGTTAAAGCCTTCTTAGATTCTTCCTGCTCAATACATCTGAGGAGAGTACCATCTAGACCTCGTCTATATAGTGTATTTGTAACAATGGTGTAATGAGCGGATTGTCGAATAAAATTTTGTTTTTGATTCTTTGATAGGTCAAGAGGAAGGGTACCATCTTTCAAGGAGGTGTAAATTTTTCCATAATGGGAGGAATCGGGTCCTACTAGGTGGCATATGATTTGGGAATCGGGATAATCATAAGCAGGGTGAAACAATTCTTCCACTAGGAATTCGTAATGATCTTGGTTTTCTTATTTTTGAAGTAGAGAGGAAATTGTAGCAATGGCATCAACTACTTTGTTGTCATTCCTCAGGATCTACTCAAAAGAAATGTCCACAAAGTAATTTCTAAAGTCATCAACCATCTTCTTGTAAGGCATTCATTTTTCATCATTGGTTTGATAATCATCATTGACTTGATTGATGACCAACTGCGAATCTCTAAAAACTTGCAAATGTGTGACATTCCATTCTAAAGCCTTCTTGATTTTTGTTACTAATGCCTCGTATTCTACCATATTATTGGTGCAAGGGAAAGTCACTTTGTATGCTTTTGGGATGGTGTGACCTTGAGGTGTGATAAATAGCAAGCCTGCCCCCGATCCATGCTGTTTGTAAGAACCATCAAAATACAACTGCCATGTTTGCTTAGTGATTGTGAGAACGTCAACATATTGAAATTCAACATGTATTGGATGATCATCCTAGAGTGGTGCCTCTGCTAATTGATCAGCAATCACTTGTCCTTTAATATATTTTCTGTCAATGTATTCAATGTCAAACTCGCTTAGGATCATTACCAATTTTGCCAATCTACTTGTTAAAGCTGCCTTGCTAAGAAGATATTTCAATGGATCAATCTTGGCTATCAACTTCATTGAATGGGTTAGCATATAGTGCCTTAGTTTCTAGGATGCAAACACTACTGCTAAACATGCCTTCTCAATAGATGAGTAATTGAGGTCATATCTGACTAAGGTCCTACTGATGTAATAAATAACTTGTTGTTTGCCTTCATGATCCAATTGTGCTAACATAGCTCCTAATGATACATCAGTGGCTGGTATATATAATAATAACAACTTGCCTTCAATCGGTGACATTAGAACAAGTGGGTTCATTAAATATTCCTTTATTGCATGAAAGGCTTCTTCACAAATGTCATCCCATTTAAATGGAACATTTTTATGCAAAAAATGCGTGACAAGATGATATCTATTAGCTAGTTGGGATATGAACCTTCTAATGGATTGAAGTCTTCCTTGAAGCAATCTTATCTGACTAATGTTTTCTGGGTGATTCTATTTCCATGATTTCTTTAACTTTATCTGGATCTACTTCAATGCCTCGTGCTAAAACAATATATCCCGTAAGTCTGCCCGATGTGACACCAAATGCACATTTCTTTAGATTTAGCCTTAGTTTGTATTTCTCCAAGTTGTCAAAGATCTTTGCTAGGATTTCTAGATGTGCTTCTCTAGTATGTGACTTAGCCAATAGGTCATTAATATAATCTTCCATGAAGGTATACATCATATCATGAAAAATTATCGTCATTGCCCTTTGGTAGGTAACTCGTGTGTTTTTTAGTCCAAAAGGCATTACATTCCAACATAAAGTACCCCATGGGCATGCAAAGACCATCTTCTCTTGATCTTCTAGTGCTATTTTGATTTGATTGTAGCCTGAAAAACCGTCCATGAGGTAAAACATTTCATGTCCGACTGTCAAGTCCACAATGATATCTATATTAGGTAAAAGAAAATCATCTTTAGGACACACCTTATTGAGATCTCTAAAATATGTGCAAACCCTGATACTTTTGTCTAGTTTAGAAACATGAACTATATTGGATACCCATTCTAGATATGCTACTAGTCTGATAAATCCTACATCTAGCAATTTCTTCAATTTTGCTTTCACCAATATGGCTATATGAGGATGCATCTTTCTTAGCTTTTTCTTTACTGGTTTTACTCCAGGAGAAACATTCAAGTGATGGATGATGAGGCCTGAATCTAATCCTGACATATCTGCATATGACCATCCAAAATTGACTTGTCTTTCTTTGAATAATGCCACATAGTCATGTTTCTCTTGTTCTGATAATGATGCTGTTGGATGAAGAATCTTTGGTTGATTTGGTGTTCCAATGTTGACTGCTTCAGTTGGTTCAATTAGTATCAAAGATGTTTCCTCGAATATTCAGGTAATGTGTCAAATCTCCCATCCTCTGGCATCTCAAGGAGGTTTTCACCATCAGATACATCCTTTCTTTTTACTTTTTCTTGATCTAATGTTCCCATTAACTGGTTTTCAATATTAAACCTAATATTTGTTTTACTTTTCACTTTTGTGACTGAGAGATTTGGCGCCCTCTTGAGTAGAAGATGCGTTATTGTATTCACTGGGGGAAGTTGTTTTAGGTTCAATTGTGTTGAGGTATAAGGCAATGGCATGATCATCAGAGAAGGTTTCTATCTCAATGGGTCATTCATTGTCCCAATCAATAAGCTTATGATACGCTAATGGCAAGGGGTAATCAGATTGTTGCGTATCAAGAGCATTAAGGTTCGTGATAAAGATATCTAAGTTTTGAATGACTATTTATAAGTCTAAGATATTACTTTCCTCAGAATGACCTTCAACAAGTAGTTCCTGATCATCATCACTGGAGTCCCCATCGATATATTGTATTTCCCATTTGAGTGTTCTATACTTTGATGTTTTCCCTACATATGAGTGTAATATATCGACGTCTACATATTTTGTATAACATGACTCTTTAGAGGAATGTTATGACTGGTCAGAGTTTCATTGCCACTCATTGGAATCTATTTCACTAGAAGCTTGTAATTTGAAAATTTTCTCATAAAGGTTATTAGTAGCCTCTTCTCACTTTTTAGCAAGTTCCTCAACTTCTTCTTGCTGCATGTGAGACACTTCTTGTTGTTGTTTGCAGATAGCTTCCTCTTGCTGCTTATGTGCAACTTATTCTTCTCTTTGAATGGCATGTTCTTCTTGTTGTCATTTATATTATTTCTCTTGTTGACTGTGAGATGATGCTTCTTATTGTGGATCCATAGTATTCTGCCCATAACCTAATCCTGATTTATCCTTAGGAAGTTGTGAAGGAGGTTGTATTGGTTCTAAAATACCTTCTTTTCTTTTGCCCACATGACCACTGCCACCATATCACATCTTTCTCATGATATCATATCCTTTTCCATATTGCTCTACTGGTATTCTGACATTATTGACTTCTGGTTGGGATTCTGGCCCACCTTTGTATAACCATTGCAAAACATCCTTGTCATCAGTCTCTTCAACTAAGGTACAAGCTTTGAAAAATGACCCATATAGGATTTTAATTGGTTTTGAGACAAGTTGTTATTTTGAACTTGATGGTTTGCCATATGATATTGGAGAGATTGGTAGGTCTAGTAGTGAATATTCCCCTGGCCCTTTGTCTTTCAATTGCACCTTTTTCTCAAAGTTCGATAAGATTGAAGAATTTTTTTTTCCTTAGGTGGTGTATTAGAAGAGGATGCTTCTCTATTATGCGAAACAATGGCCTCTTGAACTAGCTTCAGGTTACTACAATATTGAAATGGATTTGAATATGCTTGAATGGTGATCTATCATCCATCATACAGAAACTTGAGGCACTGATGGTAAGTTGAAGGGATAGCTTGCATGTCATGGATCTATGGTCTGCCTAGGAGTATACTATGAGACAAATTAATGTCCAACACTTGACATACTGTATCCTTTTGCGCAGGTCCAACCCTGATTGGCAATACTAAAACACCTTTGGAGGAATGTTCTTCTTCATCATAGGCTTTGATTGTTACCTTTTTACGAGGATCAACTACATCTTTAGAATAGCCTAATGCATGAACAAGACTTAATGAAAAAATATTTAGGCCAACTCCTCCATCTATTAAGACACGTTTTACATGGGTTTTGTGAATTAAGAATTCAATATGCAAAGGAGCATTATGCAGATGTTGCAAGGACATGTCATCATCTTCTGTGAAGCATAAGCAATAAGGTGCTATAAAATTTCCCACCATGGTTTGAAATTGATCAATTCCTAAGTCTTTGGGGACCGAGGTATCTACTAGAGCCTTTTATAGGATCTCTTTATGCGTGGGTGATATTTTTAGAAGTTCCAATATTGTGATTTGTGCAGGGGTATTCTGTAATTGATCCACTATGTTGTATTTCCTAGAAGTAGAGGGTGCATTGGTTGTGGGTCTCAGTAAAGTGACCTTAGCTTTACTGTGTGTAATAGTGTGTGTAGGTTTTGGTTGGGATCTTTCTTTGACTACAATTACATTGACCACATTATCATAGGTGTGAGCATAATTCAATTTCTCCTTGCCCTTGATATCTCTATTTGTTGATGTCTTGCCCTTCTCAGAGTTCGATAGTGGAGTTTTAAATGCTGTGTGTGATATATTTGTTGTGTGCCCATCTACCGTTATTACCTCGTTATCTATCAAATATTTAATGACATTCTTTAATTGTTGACAATCATTAGTGTAATGTCCTTTACTCTGATGGTATTTGCAAAAATGATTGTCATTCCACAATGCAGGTTTCACCTTTGGTTCAAAATCCCTCACTTTTGGTAATGTAATTAATTTGTTTGAAAGAAGTGTTTTTAATATTGATTCAAGTGGTTCACCAATAGGTGTGAATTTCCTATGAAAGTTGGTGAAGGGTAATCTTGGTTTATTATTATCCCGATTGGTTGTCGAGGTATGACTTGATAAGTTGAATATGGGCTGCTTGGGTTTCACGGTATTAGCATCCACTATCCCATCATTCACAATGTTTCTATTTCTATTCCAAAATTTGATTTTATTAGCGTTATTATGAGTATTGTTGGAATAATTATTCCCTTCTCTATGAAGGTTTAATACTCCTTTCTTGACTAAGGCTTCTTCAATTTTGATCCCATTCTCCACCATTTTGTTAAATCTTGGAGGACATTACATTTTAAGTGCATAAATCATTTTTTCGTTTATCGATGAAAATGTCCATCTTTTCATTGTCAGGAACTGGATGAGGATATTGTGCAAAAAAGCTTCTCCACCTTTGTATGAATGTCATAAAATGTTCCCTATTCTTTTTCTTTGTATTACATAGGTCAAGCATAGTAATCTCATGTTGAATGTTATATGAATATTGGGAAACAAATTTGTCTACCAATTTTGAAAATGTTCTTATACCAGGCGGTAACTTGGAAAACCATTCCATTGCTTGGCCATTTAAAATATTGGGGAATACTCTCATCAAACAAGTGTCCTCATGTGTGAACTCCATACTCATTATGCAAAATTCTCTAACGTGATCTTGAGGATTAGTCTTACCATTGTATTTGTCATACTTAGGGATTTCACAATTAGGGGGAAATGGTATCATATTTAGATTTATGTCAAATGGATAAGGAGATATCTCTTGCAACAAATATCTTCTTGTGGTTCCCCCTTGCAAGTCTTGCACTTGTGTTTGGAGTGCTTGAATCTATTGAGTAAGAGCTAAAAGGGGATTATCAACATTGTTCCTCCCTTCACCATGTTGGTTATTTTGAATTCTTTCGTTGCAATGGTGATTTTGAATTCGTTTGTTATGAGTCTCATTTTGAGTTCTCTGATTGCGAGTGTCACTTTGAGTTCTTTCATTGCGAGTATCACTTTGAGTTCGTTCATTGCAAGTATTACTTTGAGTTCGTTCATTGCGAGTATCATTTGTCTCTCCAGTTTGTTTTATATTGGTGATATCAAAATTACTTGGTTGACGTGCTAACATGAGAAAATATCTTTCCTTATCTACTTCAATGATTCTTTCCAAGAATCTACCAAATTTTGGACCTTTTTGTGCTCCTCTGATTGTTTTTTTTGTTATTTCATAATCCTCATCATTGTTGTGAGTATTGGTGGATCCAAATTGATGATAGAAAGGATTCTCTTCGTCCATTGTAAATGTTTTCCCTTGTTTCTGTTGTTTCAGTCTCCTTTGATTTCTCGTGAAAATTGGCATACAAGTGATCTAATTGTTTCAAAATATTTCACACTTCTAAAATGTTCCTCGATAAGTGATCAGTTCTTGAGGTAAATAAGACAAGTTAATACAACCACCTTGATTTAGACTTTGTGATAACACAGATCTTTGTTGCATAGCACGTGTTCTCAAAGGTTCTTCATCAAATTCATTTCCTCTACCACGCAAATAATTTTGATAATGATTTAGAAATATGTGATGTTTCAACAAGATTTTGCGATTTATGTAGAGAAATTTGGCCCTTTTCAAGATTGCCTTTCAACTAATTTTCTTCTTTTTCAAGCTATATGAAATGGTCATCAAGTATCTAAAAATTCAGAGTTTTGAGTGCAAAGTTTTGTTATGATATGACTAAGTCAAATAGGAAAGATGTATCCTACTTAGAGAACTAGGTCAATTTGATCTAGCGTTGTAGTTTTGTGATGAAGAATGATAAATCCTGATAAGAAACTATGTCTAAAAGATCAGATTATCAAAGATGTTCAATTATGCACTTGAGAGATTTGGATCTTAAATTTGTTTGAGGAGAATACTTGTGAGATCTAGTGTGTTTAGTCTTAAATTTGACTTAACCAAAGGCAAATTTTGGAGTGTTTGACAAATAAGTGTTCCAAAATATGATGCTATGCTATTAATCAAAAGTGCTACTTCTCAGTCCTAAAGAGACATTTCTCAAACTGGAAGAGCTACTCTACTAATCAAAAGAGCTATTACTCAGACTAAAAGAGCTATTCTGCTGACTGAGAAAGCTATTTCTCAAACCAAAAGAGCTACTGTTTTAACCAAAAACGCTACTTCTCAGACTAGAAAATTTGTTTCTCAGACCAAAAGAGCTACTGTTTTAACCAAAAATGCTACTTCTTAGACCAGAAGAGTTGTTTCTCATACCGAAAGAGATATTGTTTTCACCAGAAGTGCTAAAGTTTACCCTCAAAGAGCTAGCTCCTGAAATGTTTATAAGACTAACAAAATTACTTCCCCAAACTGAAAGAGCTACTGTTCTATCCAGAAACACTATTTCTCAGACTAGAAGAGCTGTTATATTGATAAAAAATGCTTTTTCTTGGACAAGGAGAGCTATTTCTCAAACTAAAAACACTACTGTTTTGACCAAGAACGCTGTTGTTTAAACTGATAGTGTTGTTTCCTAAACCGAAAGAACTATTTTTAGCGAATCAGGAACTCAAAAATTTGAAACAGTGATGTTCAGACTTAGAAACTGGTTGTTTTAACTCAAAGATTTAATGTGCACACTCAGACAACTAATGTTTAGAGCTAACTAGTAAAAACATGAAGAGTTAATGTTGACATATGAGCTGATATTCACACCAAGAGAGCTTAAGTTCAGACCAAGAGAGATGATATTTGGACCAAAAGTGCTAAAGTTTGAACCAGAAACTCCACTGTTAGAACCAAGAACTCTAATGTTTGGACTAGGAACTCTACTCTTTGGACTGAGAACTCTACGGTTTGAACCAAGAACTCTACTGTTTGTGCCGAGAACTCTAATTTTTGAACCAATAACGCTACTGTTTGGACTGAGAACTCTGATGTTTGGACCAAGAACTCTACTCTTTGGAGTGAGAACTCTACTATTTGAACTGAGAAGTCTAATGTTTGAACTAGGAACACTACTCTTTGGACCAATAACTCCGATGTTCATACTAGAAATGCTACAGTTTGAACCGAGAGCGTTACTATTTGCACTAAGAGCGCTACAGTTTGCACCGAGAGAGCTAATCTACTGTGAACTATGTTATTTTGATAGTTTGATGTTTGAGTTTAGATTTTTTGTGTTATCAATGAATGATATGTGTCTGATTTATTGTTTGAAAACATAGAAGACAAAATTTCAAACAATTGTCTTGTTTGTCCCTAGGATCTAAACATCAAGTGTATGTTCCAAAGGCTCACAAAAAGCCCAAATTTCCATAGGTTTTGCACAAAGAAGGCACTTAAGAAAATTTATCCTAAGGAATCAGTGACAATGCAATGACTTAGCCCACAACTTGGAATCTTTGTGACGCAAGTGTAAACACCCTAAAAGGGGATGTCCACTTTTGCCATTGTCAAGAGGTGGCAGATAGGGGCCTCCAGGACTGGAAGGATGACCCTATCACCCTCTCCCCGGAAGACTACAAGTAGCCTATGCAAAGACGAGGATTCCTACCTCTCCTCCAAGGAGCTAAATGGTGAGTGTCTTGGGGGGTAAGCCTTTTATCCCCTTGCACTGAAATTACCACACCAAGGCTAAAAAGGGTGGCTTCTAACTAACAAGGAACTAGTAAGGGCATTTGTTCAGTGCGTCGGGGTATAAACTCAATTAAGAGTTCTCCCAGCCTTGAGAACCAAGTTTTTTATATACCCAAAGGTACGAAGGAGAGCCATTCCCAACATTGTCATTGATTCTAATTTTCATCAAAATCAAATTTATTTTATAGTGGGTTAGATGAAATTGGCTTTAGCCCTTCCACTTGGGTCGTTTCGCTCTCACCTGACCTTATGGGCTACTTGGGAGGGCATGCCCGCTAAGGATTATTACACTAAAAAAAGAAATAGTTGATAAGTCTGGCTTTCTGATCAACTCATGAAGGTGAGAGCATGCTCACCTATCATCAAAGATACACAAGACATGATGGTTCTTTTTCCTTCCCAATTAGTCTAGGTGCCTATATTAATAACAAAAATAAGTAATGCAATCTCCCGCAACTGCACCAAAATGTTAGTAGTTTATAATTTTATCTTTGGTGGAAAAAGGTTTTATAACTCTGATCTTGGACAACGAATTAGGTACCTGCAAAACAGAGAACCATAAGTCAGATTTTGGAAACTGGTAGTCTGAAAAAATGCAAAATAGAAAAATTCTAAGGAAAACATCAAAATGTTAAATAAATTATTTAAAATGCTATTTTGGAAACCCAGAACGCTGTTTTGGAAACCAGAAACATTGTTCTGCTAGTAAAAAATGCTACCAAGTTAACCAAAAACACTACCAAAATTACAAAAACGCTGTTTCAAGAACCAAAAGCACTATATCAAGCACCGAAAGAGCTAAAACAACCACCAAAAATGCCAAAATAGCTACCAAAAAAGCTAAAATAGGTACCTAAAGAGCTAAAACAACTACCAAAAATGTTAACAGGCACCAAAAATGCTAAAACAGAGAGAAAGTCAAGGTTAAGAAACAAATCCTCTGTAATGCAATGCAGGATATCAGAAGAACGCCTGTTTAGTTGATGTAAATGCTAAAACAGTGACTGAGAGCACCATTCTGTATTCTGATAGTGCTAATCTGTATTTCCAGAATGCTATTATGCAAATTTGTGAGAACCCGCCAAGAAAACTTCCTGCCAACAATCTTGTTAAAAACTTCGGGGCTAGGCCCCACGGTGGGTGCCAAAATTTATGTGTGCAAAAATATTGTGATTAATTTATTAAAAGCATACAACACACAATATACTAAATGAAACATTATATTACAAAAAATGAAAGAAAACTGTAGACATATAAATCTGACCACTTTCCTAAATGAATATTTAATGTTTATTTTAACCCTATTCCTCCTATTAATTAAATTCTATTTAACTAATTTCTTCACATTCATCTATTTGATTAAATGAATTACTCAATTTATTTAATTAAGTTCACCTAAACCTTTTCTAGCCTTTGATTAAATAAATCACTTTATTTAATTAATTCCCCTTTCTCCCTTTTTAATTAAATTGATCCTTGAGAATAAATAAATAAAATTTATTTATTTAAATCTCCCACTTGTATTTATGCAAGTTGCATCTATTTGGTTGAAATAAAATAATTTTATTTTAATTAAAATCCTTTTTCCTCCACTTGCATTTTCCTACATCTCCCACTTGCCTCCTAAACCCCTTCTAGGTTCTTCTAAATCACTTCCAATTTAGCCTAATTCATCTCCTAATTATTATCACAATCCTAAGCAAAGAGAAGTCACTTCTCAAAACCTCCAAAGTCTTCAATAACTATTAAAGGCTTTATGTCCTCAACAAGTTAAGCCCTCAAAGTCTTCCAAACCATTTAAGACTCTTACATAACCATTAATGGTTAACTCAACCTTATTGCATGATTCGAAACTTTCTCTCTAACTCAACCCTCATCTAACCCAAGGGTCTCATCAAGCATTCATGGCTTTAACCTTGATTATCCCTTTAACCCTTGCACAAGAGTTTACCCCTTTGGTAAAATCTTTATCCAATGGATGACCCTAACTTAACCTTAACCCTTACCTCCTAGGGTAACCTTCATGTCTTCTCAAGCATTAAATGCTTCTTTCATCTCCTCTCAAGCAACCTCTTGTTGACAATTATCACCATTTCATTGGTGAGAATTGTGAACATGGATTGATTAACTTTCAATCTTGGCCCTTGTTAAGATTATTCAATCTTGACCACCCATTGCCCTATGTTCCCTATAAATAGAGCCCTCATTCTCTCATTTTCATATATCCAAGTCTTTGTGCAGCAAAATTATAGTAATTTTACTAAGCATTTTAGCCTCTCTTTGTTAAATCATCATAATAGCATTTAGAAGCATTTTTAATATTATAGAATATCCATGGTAGACTAGTAATCATGTTAGGATAAATTTACTAATCCTTTATCATAGCATCATCTTCATACTAGCTTAATCATCATAATTTTAATATCATACGTGTTTTAGGAATGCATTTATGCATAATAATGAAATAACACTCATTCTTGGAGTTGTCATTCCTAAGTCACTTTGCTCAGTGATCTGAGAGCAAATACATTGACTTTAGGAATCCTGTGAGATAGAGAATAACGAGACACCCCTTGGGAAGTTGATCTATTTCAAAATAGTTCCTATAACTTTCACCAAGAGTCTCATTGGTGTGTGGGTCTTTTGAATCTGATTTTTATGCTTTTGTCGTCCTCATTCCCCGCATACATTTCTGGCTCCCACCGTGGGGCTCATCCCTATAAATCACATCATTTTTGATGCAAGACAAATATTACAAGAATGCTAGAATACTGTTTTAGCATGTCAAGAACTTTTGTTAGCGCATCCAGGGAAAACAGTAGCGCATTCACCATACTGTTTAGCGCATCAGAACATTTTTCTAGCACTTTTGAACTTACTGTTAGTGCATAATACTTCAATTTCTTTCTTGCGCGTAGAGACAACAGTGTAGCACATTCGGTAATCAGTGTAGCACATCTGTAACTTTGTAGTGCATCTGTGCAAAAGTCCAGCACGTGACTCTGACAGAAAGAAAACATAATTTGTAATAGAAGTAAAAGTTAGGCTTGTATAAGCTGACCTAGGACTTAAATTTTTCACTAACTTTTATTTTGCTGCAGGTTACCGATCTTTGTTTGCAGATAAGAGGAGCTTCATTTAGGCATTTGAGTATTTTGTTTCTAGCTTTTTCAAGTCAGTTTAAAAATAGTTCATTTCTTGTTACATAAAAAGAACTTCATTAATCCCTTGGTGCTTAAAAGAAAACCTCACTTTGTTTTTTGCAAAGGTTAAAAATAACTACAAACAAACTTCATTTTTGCAAAGGTTAAAAAGAACTACAAATAAACTTCATTTTTTGCAAAGGTAAAAAAGGATCCCATTTTTCCTTTGGTATTAGTTAAAAAAAACTCCATTAATCCTTTGGTGCTTAAAACAAAACCTCACTTTCATTTTTGTAAAGGTTAAAAAGAATCTCACATTCGTTGTTTTTGTACAAGGCAAAAAGATTTTTCATTGAGGATTGATTTCACGACTCTCCTTTTGTTGACCAAAATCATGATTTACTTCGTTGACCAGGTTTGTTTTTCAAAAGTTTTGGAAATACACATTTTGCTACTAAGAGTTAAAAAGAACACCATGCTTGTTGGAGCAACATCTCCAAATAGAAGTTAGCAAATCATTGTCTTGAAGGATAAAAAGAACCTTGTTTGCCTTGTCTCAAAAGTGGAAGGTATATGCTCTCCCCTTAATTGGGTGATAAAAAAACCAAGTCACTCTTATGATTTCATTACTTCAAGCATTTAAATCTTATAGAAGGCCTGCCCTCTTGAGTTTCCCTTAGGGCGCCATTAATGGCCGGTGAGAGGGGAATGACCTAAGTGGGAAATGACTTTATCGCCAAGTGTTCCAACCCACTATAATCAAATGTGGAGCCTGACAAAAGTCCCTTTCAATGGTTTTTCTCAGCGATTAGCTTTCCCCCAGTATCTTTAAGATACGTAAAGCTTTTGTTGTAAAGGTTGGGAAGCCTCTCGAGGGAGTTTATAACTGAAGACTGAATGAAAGCTTGATTAAGAACTTTAGCATTAGAAGCTTTGAGCCGAGTCAGTTACCAGACATTTTCAATATCATAGTGCAAGGGTGGGGAAGAATCCTCCCCCAAGATCACTCACCATATATCTCCCAAGATAACTACTCAATTGTGAAGCAATTCACTTTGAGTTAATTTTTGGCAAAAGGCAAAAAAATGGGCACCCCCTAGGGGGTGACAAGGCTGTTTGAGTTGATGGAGTATCGAGACTAGTGGGCTATGATATTGTTGATGACCCTTGAATAAAGAGTTTGCTTGATCTGTCTTATTTGTTATCCAAACTAGTGAAAACATCAGGGATTTGAACACATCCTCAAAAGAACATACACTACTTCTTTAGCATAGACAAAATTGTTCTCTCTTCTATGTGCCATATTTTCAAGTCATTATTTTTTAGAAAATCATCCATCAAAATCACAAGTGTCAATTTTCAAAATGACATAAACAAAGAAATCAAGACAGTTAGCGCATAGGAACAACATCCTAGCGGATAACAAACATTTACTAGCACATTTGAACTAACACATAGCATTTTCATCAGTCAATTTAGGGCATAATCAGTATCATACTAGTGAAATTCCCAGTAGCACTTATCAACATCCGTTTAGCACATTCAAACATCAGCATTGCACATTAGAAGCATTTCATAGTGCTTTCAGTTCAAACAATAACGTGTAATCAGGACATAATAACGCATAACCTATCCAGAACAGTCATTTTCAAACAGTCTAAACTAGCGCAAAAGGCAACCTAGCACATAGGAAACATTCTGTAGTGCATTCTGAACATTCGTTAGCGCATTCGGTCTCTGTCTTAGTGCATGATCAATTTTAGAAAAGAAGAGAGCAAATCTTGCACTTTGGAAAAAAATTATCAACAGTTTCAAATACCCTTTCAGGTCCTTTAGCGAACTCAACAACAAAACTTCAAATCCGATCATCAGTGAGAAAATTTCCAATCAACAAGGCACTCTTAGAACGAGTTTTCAAATCATTAAACTAGCTTGAGATTAGATTTCATCCAACAAAATTAGGAAGTATCAGAAACAGTGATCAAAGTTTCACCGTCCAACGGATTCTATCAAAACAAATACCTAGTTTAATCCTTAATTTGCCAAATCAAGTTTCCATATCGGGATACTTTATCCATATCATTTGACACACTTTGTCGTGGAGGCGAATCTAACTAAACCTCTACTTGATAAAGTAAACTTGAGTTTTCAAACGAAGTATCCAAATCCAACATCAACGTCAACCTTTGATCATTAGTGTATGACCACTCTTCATGTTTTGAGAAGAACAAGTCTTCATCACAAAACTAAGTTGAAGAAGAGATAACCTAGTTCTAAGGCACTTGCTAAAAGGAATAAATTTTTCTATATAAATTGTCAACTTTTTGCATCACATCGCGTATTCTTGCGTTACATGTGATTATATATCCAAGGGAAAACAAATAAGTTTTACAAGGAACCTTTGAGAAGTAGGGCTCACATTCAGAAAGCGACATTCAACCAATGCCGAAATAGTGGAGGAAGGATTAACCCCGCTTTGTTCCCACAGTTCTGTATCACATATAATGAAGCTTGACCTGAACCGACAACACCACCTAGAACTCCAATAGAAGAAGAAGAATTCATCACGATAGAAATATATTAAATGCCTGTTGTCACTCGATCTCAAAGAAACAAACAAAGGGAATCACAACCAAAATTGAGTATGGATCGTAGATTATCCAATCCTTTTGATGAGTATGCCAATATGGGCAAAACAAAGATCACTGAGGAACTTCTCCAAGAATGTCAAGAAAACGCAACATTCCAAAAACTCATGGAAAGACTTATCAAAGAAAACAAAGAAAAATATCTACTCATGCTAAATAGCAAAGGAGTTAACATTCCTGAAGATTTTGATACAGAAAACTTAAGGAATATAGATGAGAGAATTTCAAGAACAAGGTCTAGAAATTATACCTATCAAGAACAACAAAGAGAAGAAGAGACACATGGTCCAAAAAACACATGCAAACAAGAACAAGACCATACTCGCAACCAGGACAATCTTAATGAACAAGGGGAAGATCTCCCTCAGAGGACAAATGCGCCCATGGTTGCTCTTACACAACAAATCCAAACACTGCAAAGGCAAATGCAGGACATGCAACAGGGGACTACAATACGATACTCCTTGGACGATATCTGTCCTTATCCTTTTGATAGGAGATTAAACATGGTACCTTTTCCCCCAAATTCAGATATACCAAAGTATGACAAATACAATGGTAAAAGTGATCCTCGTGATCATGTTCGAGAATTTTGTACCATGAGCCTAGAGTTTGCTCACGATGAAACTTACTTAATGAGATTGTAGCGTCCTAAAATTGTGACACTTGCAATTTCGACTGCATTTGGGTCTTCACGATGGCGACGCAACACGCAACCTGAATGGAGACCCCGAAACCTGATTATGACACTGAAAACTGCATTTTCTTGCACCCTGGCCTGAACCTCCTTTGCACCCTGCTGTCCCGGGAGGTGGGACCAGAGCGCCCAGCGGACCAGGGCGCCCAGCGCCCTGGTCCCCCAGGACCATGGCGCCCAGCACCCTGGTCCCTGGGTCCTATTTTGGGCCCGGTCTCTTTTGGACTTCGGGTCTTTATGTTTGCAAATTGGAAAATTATCTTTCCTGGTCAGCCTAAGGTCGGGAAAATCAGTCTATCAACCCTAATTGACAAGTATATAAACTACATTTTCCTCTTTCATTCGATATGATGGAAAAAGCGTGGAAACTATACTCAAGCATTCAAGCATTCAAGCATTCCTTCAAGCATTTGATCATTCTAAGTCTCCATTCAAGGCTAAGTGTTGCATTCAAGACAAGGATTCAACCATTGAAGAGGAGATCACATACTACATGCTACATACAACATATAACATACAACAAACAACAACATCTATACCTTCGCACATAAGGATACAAACATCCTTACAACAAGGTATTAGTACTTGTTTTACATTACATTTACAACATATCTCATTTCTTGGTTGATTCCAAAACCGGGGTTTGACCTAAGGGCAAACCCCTAATCCCTAACCCCCCAATCGTCTTCGCTTTTTTTGTGTGTAGGTTGCAGGTACGCGGCTGAAATTGAAGATCTGGAATCCTTGTGCAGAGACGAACAAATCCCCCTTCGTTTCGCGGATTTTTCGGAGGACCGTGTGCACGCCGGGCGCCATCGTCCCGTCAACTTTTGCTCAAATTTGCAGGACAGCGCCGTATCGACATTTTACTGCTAATTCCAGGTCCGCAGCTTCATCCTATATCCCTATCTCAGTTTATAAGCGAATCTTTGTCACTTTCTATGCATTCCTAGCTTAATTCTTCTATCAACATTCTTTACAAAAGAGGGTAGCCTTGCTTTCTTAACCCTTGAAACACATTTAGCATCCAATCTTGCATTGTGTGGGATTGGATCTTGTGGGTTTCAACCCCTCTTTTGAATGTAAAGTCTCTCCCCTAAGTGAAAACCATCAACCCTAGTGAATCTCCCTTCTCTCTCCTTGGAGTTGGAAGAGGGGAGAGCAACTAGGGTTCGATCGCGATTTTCCGCATTACATTTTGGTGAACCCGACGTGAACATCCTTTCTGATTATTTATAGTTAGATCTGAAAATTGGATTCCTTGATTACATTTCCATGTTTGATCTTTTGCAAAATTTTAGAGGTTAATTGCATAAAAACCCTAAATTTTCTTTTTAAGTAATTAAACTTGTGAAATGTTTAATTGTTGATGCTTGTTTCAGATCTGCCCTTCTCTTACAAATTATCAATTCATATTTGTGCTTTAATTTTGAAAATTAAGTGGTTAAGTGTCAAAACCCTAATTTTTGAAACCCTCTTGATTCAACCTTTGTTCGACAATTTCACTGATCAAAACATCTCCAAATCGGCTGTAACTTTGGATTCCGCAATAAAATCACAATATCTTTCATCCCTGAAAATTTGGAAAAAAGTTGTGAGGACCGTGTGCACTCCGAGCGCCATCGTCCCCGACATTTTTTCTGAAATTTCGGGAGCGAGATCTTACTGTATTTTCCTGCTAAAATCCAGAATTTTGGCTGATTTTATCAATTTTAACACCTTCAAAATTATAGTCAAAGTTGGTTTAGTGATTGCTTGGATTGAGGCTTCTAATCATTCAAAAATTGTCGAAATTGAAATTCATGTCAAAATTGTGTTTCTTACTATCCTAAATCTGAAAAGTGTGTTGGCATTCATTCGAAATTTCAGTGCTTTATTCAAATTCTTGCAATTTGTGACTTTTGAAATTAAGTGCTTAATTACAACAACTTTGATTTCTGCTTTCAGAATTGAATTTTGCGTGAAATTGAGTCAATTTTCAAATTTAAAAACTTGCATTGCTCTTAACATTCCCTTTAAAATCACAAAATTCAAAATTTCAG
The DNA here is from genome assembly GCF_030272615.1 of Cryptomeria japonica. Lineage (NCBI taxonomy): Eukaryota > Viridiplantae > Streptophyta > Pinopsida > Cupressales > Cupressaceae > Cryptomeria > Cryptomeria japonica. Next base: position 433,257,115 of record NC_081405.1, read on the forward strand.
TTTCCCTCTCTTTTTCAAAATTCAAATTTTGCATTTTTCGACAATCTGGGTAGGGTTCAATTTTGAGATTGCAACTTTAATTTGGCCTATCTACAGATCGTAAAATCACTCAATTTTTTTAGGTTAACTGTAAAATCATCATAACTTTCATCCCTGCAAATTTCGAAAAAAGTTGCGAGGACCGTGTGCACTCCGAGCGCCACGGTCCCGGACATTTTTTCCGAAATTGCGGGAGATTGTCCTGATTGTATTTAACAGCTTAAATCTAGAAGATTGGCTGGTTTTACTAAAATTTGCTACCTCTAAAATTCAAAATCCTCTCTCTTTCTTTAATGCATGAGTTTTACAACAATAAGTCCTACTTACACTATTCCCGTTAGACGAAGCCTTAGAATTAAGTCCTTCCAAGGTTTAATTACTGAGGAGATGGAACCTAATTTGAATGGCCTTTTTAACGAGGACATGGGTAATTCCTCTAATCCTCTTAATGATGAAGAAGCTCTCCATGAGGTTTCTGTAGAACAACTTTCAAAATTGGATAACCAATTTGATGATTTTCGACAATGGATGTCTCAAGAATACCCTGATAGTCAAGCTCTTCCTTTAATTGAGGGTCTAAAACGTATGCTTCAAAGTGATAAGAATGGAATTGATATTTTGCATGGTATTGCACACATTGTGGATTCAAATGTGATGCCTATGAAAAGTTGTGCTGAAACCTTAGGTTATACACAACCTCCTACTCAAGTCAATCATTCTATTCCTTTGACGACTCCTATTGCTAGTATACCTACTTTTACATCAAACATAATGACTACTTCAACACAAGACATTCCTCCTATGATCACTAGTCATGGGGGCAATCCTTCTTCTTCATTCAATCCAACTTCTTCATTCATTCCTTCAGTGAGTGTTCCTCTTATATCTCCACAAATGAACATGACACAAGGGGGCAATTCGTTTTCCATTCCTCCTTGTAGTGTTCCTCCTGTCCAATCATCTCCTATGACTAACTATCATAGTGTCCCACCACCTTACTCTCTACCTTCTTTCAATAACATAACACCTCCATCACAATCTAACACGTCTAATATGAACTCTTCGACTGAAGCGACCATTAACAATCTTGCACAAACTGTCTCTTCTTTACAGCAACAAATTGCCTCTATGAATCAATCTAAGTTTAGTGTGCCCACATTTGATGTTGCGAGCCCACTTTCTCTTGATATTGTTCGAGCTATTCCCCCTAAACATGTTGAAATTCCACATTTGGAGCTTTATAATGGTAAGGGTGATCCTCTAACACATGTTAAGACCTTTCAAACAATATGTACTGATTTTGCTTATGACCAAAGGTTGCTTGCAAAATTGTTTACTAGAACATTAAGAGACAAAGCCCTACAATGGTATTGCTCGTTGCCTTCCTATTCTATTACTTCTTTCGAACAACTTGCAAATGCTTTCATTCAACAATTTCAAAACAATATAAGTCCTAAAGTTACTTTGATTGATTTAATGCATTGTAAACAAGGTGTGAAAGAAAAAGTGACTGATTTCATTGGTAGATATAAGCATTTGTATGCTCAAATTTCTTTTCCAGTGCCTGACAATGATATTCAAAGAATCTTTATTTCTAATTTACAAAAAGATATTCGAGACAAACTCCTATTTTCTGAGTTTACTTCTTTCCAACAGTTGTGTGCAACTCTTCACAATTATCAACTGACTGTGAGTCAAATGGAACAATCACATCCTATGGCTCCGAGTGATAAGGGTGATAGTAGTCAACAACCATTTGGGAAGTTTAAACCGAACAGAGAGTCCATTAAATTCAATGAAAACATCATCAACAATAATGTGAATGCAGCATCAGGTGTGTCTCCTATTTCTAAGTTTTTCAAGAGAGAAAGAAAGTTTACTCCTTTGAATGAATCATTGCATAGTATTATGAATAAGTTATTGGAACAAAATGTGCTTACTCTTCCTCCTATAAGGCAAATTGATCCTGCAAAGATTAATTCACCTTATTTTGATAACAAATCTTTTTGTCAATTTCATCGTCAACCTGGGCATGATACTGAAAAATGTTTTGCTTTAAAGGGTAAAATTCAAGATTTGATTAAATACTATCTCTGTTTCTGGAGTGAATGATAAAGACAATACATCTGTAGCTCCTCCTAACCAAAATCTTCAGATTTTCACTGATCCATTACCTTCTCATACCTCTAATGCGATTGATACTACTGATTCCTCTGTCTCACTTGATGATCTCATGTCTATGACTCTGAATGTGATTAACTTTGTAGAGCAGTAGAAAATCCCTAAAGAACCTTCTATCACATTTGATTCCAATGAAACTATCAGGGCACCTGATGGTCCTTTATATATAGTTGCAAAAGTCAAAAATACACCTTGCCGTGGAGTGCTTATTGATCCTTCTTGCATGGTTAATGTCATTATTGAAGAATTTCTTTTTACTTTGCAATTGAATCAAGTTATCTATGATGAAACAGATGTGGTTGTGAAACTATTTGATGCATTTTCTTCTCCTGCAATTGGTTCTATTACATTACCTATTGAGGTCCGTAACAAATCCCTTGATGTGGACTTTGCTATTATTCCATCTTCCGAACAATTTCGTGTGAAGCTTGGCTATCCTTGGCTATCTCCCATGAAAGCTATCGCTTCTCCTATTCACAAGTGTTTGAAATTTCCCCATAATGGTGAAGTTGTTACTGTCAATCATAGTCTCTTTAAACCAGCTGAAAGAACCTCTAGTGTTCCTATTGATTATTTTTGGCCTAAACAATTCCAATCTCTTCCTCTGTGAAGTGATCACCTTTTCAAATCTTATCAAAAGTGGAAAAAAGATATGATCCTATCTCTAAGTGAACCTAGAACACCCAAACTTGACATTCCTATCATTCTTGAGAAGGAAGTTCTTCCTTTGAAAGATAAAACTAATGTCTTTCCTCAAGAAGATTCCCAACCCATTCCTATGGATGTGACTATGTCTATATCTAATAAACTTCCTAAAAGTAGACCTATCCCTCCTCGTCATGATGGACTTGGTCTCCTTCCTAAACCAAATATTCCTCTTTTATATGGAGCAGTTCCTCCTCCTTCCTCTTATGGAGAGAAGAGACCTTCCTCTTCTCCTATTGTTCAACCTAAGAGACCACAACCTAAACACCCAAGTGATAAGGATGAGAACATTTCTCCTCCTCACTCTTCGCAACTTCCTACTAAGACTAGACGAAATCGTTCGGCACCTGAATGCCGACGAACGCATAATCTTAGAGCTCAGGCAGCTGCTTTTCAAACTTTGCAATCCCCAAAAACACCTTCAACAAGCATTATTCCATTTTCTCCTCAACCGACGATTGAGCCGAAATCTCCTAAACATAAGATGCATGATGGTCTTGATCCTGTGCGAGTTAAAGATCCTATTTTTATAAATCTTGATGATGATATAGATGAAAATATTATTCATGATGCAAATGTTACTCCTGTTCATTCTGATAGTGAATATGAACTTGTTGATATTGATAACCATTTATCTAATGAATTTTCTAAAGCACTTATCCTAGCTCCTAGATAAGAACACCGTGGCTTGGGGTATGAACATAACCCTTGTTTGGATCTTGTGATAGCTCCATTTGCTGTGTTGGTTGTTCCTCCTCTAGCGTGTTCCCTACCTTCCCGAAACATTGATCAGCAAGATCGGGGGGTAGATGATGTGCTAGACTAGTTTCATTAGCATAGCAGATTCTCTCCCCCTCTCTTTTGTTACTTCTTCTATGTGTTATTCTCATTCTTCTATTTGTTGTCCTTAGTGTTGTCTACTTGAGGACGATGCAAAGCATTGAGATCTCTCGATCTCTCTCATGTTGACTCAGAAGACACAAGTGTTCCCTTCTTCTAGGTGACCTTCCTTGATTTGGGAATGAAGAACAATTATGCATACATACATATGATATACATAAATTATCATACAGCATACTGACCCCGAGGAAAGCAAAGTCACCTTGTGCTTTGTGTTTTGTGTCTATTATCCTTGGGCTTATCTCACATTTGGGGGCTAAATCCTTGTGATAACGTGCTCCTTTCTCATTTCTTATATGTATCACTACCTTAAAGAAATCACCCCCGGTGAGGCGTGTACGATCGCTTTAACGTAGGGGGGCATACATCCCGTCCATATCTTTTCAAGATACTTGAAAATTTCTTGGCAAATTTAGCCTTGCCTTGAAAATTTTTGATATCTTTCTTGCATGACTCATAGTGAGGGAACCTTACTACTGACAGTCATGGTTCTCCCTCGTGATCTTCCCTTTTACTTTGTCAATTGAAGTCGTAAGATCCTTAGTCCACTAGGGGCTTGGTGTATCTTGCCTCCTTGACGTGGTGAAGGTTTTTCAATGTTGTTTCCTTGTACTTTACCGAAAGTATTGGCGTACGCTTATACTCCCGCTAAAGTGGGGGCTAAATGTAGCGTCCTAAAATTGCGACACTTGCAATTTCGACTGCATTTGGGTCTTCACGATGGCGACGCAACACGCAACCTGAATGGAGACCCCGAAATCTGATTATGACACTGAAAACTGCATTTTCTTGCACCCTGGCCTAAACCTCCTTTGCACCCTGCTGTCCCGGGAGGTGGGACCAGGGCGCCCAGCGCCCTAGTCCCTGGGTCCTATTTTGGGCCCGGTCTCTTTTGGACTTCGGGTCTTTATGTTTGCAAATTGGAAAATTATCTTTCCTGGTCGGCCTAAGGTCGGGAAAATCAGTCTATCAACGCTAATTGACAAGTATATAAACTACATTTTCCTCTTTCATTCGATATGATGGAAAAAGCGTGGAAACTATACTCAAGCATTCCTTCAAGCAATTGATCATTCTAAGTCTCCATTCAAGGCTAAGTGTTGCATTCAAGACAAGGATTCAACCATTGAAGAGGAGATCACATACTACATGCTACATACAACATACAACATACAACAAACAACAACATCTATACCTTCGCACATAAGGATACAAACATCCTTACAACAAGGTATTAGTACTTGTTTTACATTACATTTACAACATTTCTCATTTCTTGGTTAATTCCAAAACTGGGGTTTGACCTAAGGGCAAACCCCTAATCCCTAACCCCCCAATCGTCTTCGCTTTTTTGTGTGTAGGTTGCAGGTACGCGGCTGAAATTGAAGATCTAGAATCCTTGTGCAGAGACGAACATATCCCCCTTCGTTTCACGGATTTTTCTAAGGACCGTGTGCACGCCGGGCGCCATCATCCCGTCAACTTTTTCTCAAATTTGCAGGACAGTGCCGTATCGACATTTTACTGCTAATTCCAGGTCCGCAGCTTCATCCTATATCCCTATCTCAGTTTATAAGCAAATCTTTGTCACTTTCTATGCATTCCTAGCTTAATTCTTCTATCAGCATTCTTTACAAAAGAGGGTAGCCTTGCTTTCTTAACCCTTGAAACACATTTAGCATCCAATCTTGCATTGTGTGGGATTGGATCTTGTGGGTTTCAACCCCTCTTTTGAATGTAAAGTCTCTCCCCTAAGTGAAAACCATCAACCCTAGTGAATCTCCCTTCTCTCTCCTTGGAGTTGGAAGAGGGGAGAGCAACTAGGGTTCGATCGCGATTTTCCGCTTTACAGAGATTATTCCCAAGAAGTTTGGGAGGGAAAACAATGGAGTGGTTGTCTAAACTTACACCTCCTATCAGATCATTTGATGTGTTGGTAAACAAATTCATATCACAATACTCCTATAACATTCAACACACAATTACCATGCTAGATGTGTGTAACACAAAAGAAAAGAGCAATGAAACATTCATGGTGTTTCTTCAGTGGTGGAGACGCATGGTTTCAAGATATCCCCGAGACGTGCCTGAAAAGGAAAAGATGGAAATCTTTATTTATAATCTAAATAGTGAGACAAGTGATCAACTCAAAAGCCAATGCATAACATCTTTTGCCAAATTGATAGAAAACATAATCCAAGTAGAGGAAGCTTGCATCAAGAAAGGAATGTTGAAGTTCTTTATGGAAGGTGTTAATTCATCAAGCACTAACCCCTTTAACAACCAAAACAATAACAACACTTTAGACAAATCCAAATTTTGGACAAGGAACAAAAACATTGTTAATGATGGGGTAGTTGATGCCAACAATGTGAAATCTAAACTAGTATTGGATTTATCAGGTAACCCACCATCCAACAAAGATGAAAAAAGTGTTAATCAAGGCACTAACACTTATCCACAAAATACCAATCAAGGAAATTCAACATCAAACACCAACAAAAATTACCAAGGCAACAACACTAACCAAGGCAACAGCATTTACCGAGGGAATAATGCAAACCCGAGAGGCAACACCAACACTTTCCCATATCGACGCATCTACACACCATTAGGACAAACCTTAGAATCAATATTTTAGGAACTCTTGGCGAATAAGATCATCACATTACCAATCACGAACAACTTTGAACCCTAGATCAAACCACCTTGGTGGAATGACTCATATTTCTATGATTTTCACCGAAGCAAAGGACATCACACAAATGATTGCATGAGGCCGAAGAACATCTTTCAGGACATGATCGATAGAGGCAATTTAACAGTTGATGGTCAAAAAATGAATGATGACCATGAAGCCTTTAAAAATCCTCTTCCAAATTACAACAAGGGAGGAGCTTCAACATCAAATGATACCCGAGGAGCTCGTATAAATCACCTATATGAGAACACCATCAATCACATATCGACATGCAACAACCAAGTAAATGTCATAAAAATCAAGGACAAACAAGAACATGCATCGATCAATGTGACAAACAGAGCGCCAAAATACGTCTTGAAAGGGAACACATCAACATCCACAACTCTCCCCAAGACTCAATATAACTTGGTTGATCAACTGAAGAGAACTCCCACTCAAATATCCATACTTGAGTTGCTCAAACTCTCACCAAAACACAAAGATATCTTGGAACAAGCACTTGTTGAAAGAAACGTTCCTAATGATCTGGACATTGATCGATTCCAAGCCATGGTGGCTGATATGACAGGGCCGCATAACCTATCCTTTACCGAACATGATGATGTCTCCTTGAATCATCCGCATAACACTTCGCTCCATATCGAAGTCTTAGTCTATAAACATAGAGTAAAAAGAGTGTTAATAGATGGAGGAGCTGGTCTTAATATGTGTACTTTAAAGCTTATCTGTGCATTGGGCTTCTCTAAGCAATCTATTGATCCAAACAAGAAGTTCACCATCAAGGCCTATGATGATGAAGAAAGGTCATCCAAAGGAACAATAATACTACCTATTTAGGTAGGAACCATACAAAAGGATACTATGTGCCAAGTCTTGGACATAGACTTAACATACAATATTCTATTGGGTCGTCCATGGATACATGAAATGCAAGTAGTGCCTTCTACATACCATCAATGTATCAAGTTCCCGTACAATGGATAGGAAATTTGCATATCTATAGATAATAACCCTTTTCAGCATTGCAATGCTATGGGGGCAGCTCAAGATAGCTTGGTTCCACACAATAGGGAGGCCCAAGCTTCCTCAGCATCCAATCATCATCAAGAAGAACTCAAGTCTCTATCTATAGACTTCAAACAAAAGATGAAAATAAAGGATCAAGGCATGGGGGAGTACTCTTTTGAACCCTTATGTTTATCAACATTGCCAACATCACCAAAATCTTATGGATAACCTTATGCATCAACACATCTGACAACACAACCCATCACCAAGTTTGATGCTAAATTTATCCAATTGGGCACATTGGCCAATGAATCAGAAGAGAAAGACATCCTTAGTTGGCTATACAAGGATGAAGAAGAAGTCAGAGTTGCTACCATAGAAGTGGCCATACCAACACAACAATATGGAAAAGGGTCCCAAATCATGCAATAGATGGGATACAACAACAAAGGACCTATTGGCAAGCACCAAGAAGGCATTATAGAACCCCTGCAACTTCCTTCACAATCTTCAAGAGATAAAACAGGATTGGGATATGGACAACATGTACCGCCTCAAAAAATGCAAAATAAATATCAGAAACCTCAGTGGACAAAAAACAAAAAATATAATGAAAACTCATGGTAAGAAGCACTACACCAAGCTGCAGAAACAACAAGGAAAGAGCAAGAACATCAGGAAAAAGAGAAACAACAAGAAGAACTAGCCATTCAAAGGGAGGAAGGCTCTTATAAGAATGTGCATCATGTGCAAGAACTTGATTAAACTAAGGTAGAGTCAGCACCCGAAGAAATTACTACTCACTAAAGGAAACAGTGTATGAAAAAATGGAAAGAGTACGAGCAGGCTTCGATTCCTATTTAGAAAAAGCTACAAAACTGGTATCAATTCTCAGAGATCTTTTCTCACCATACAACATACCAATTAAAAGCAGCGAGATAATCTGGGACAGTAATTCAGAAAATGATTCTAATGAATATGAGTGGGGTAGCTGTTCAAATGTTACTGAAGATATTGAGATAGATACCATCCACTCATACACATCCCTTTCTCAGGAGGGACAAGGCTTAGAATCTCGACCACCTAAATTTGGACCACGACATATCTACGAAGCTAGTGAGAATGAGCAGCAGCAATAAAAACAAGGCTACATCAAAGATAATACCATCGAAGACCTTGATAATATCATAGACCTAACTAGTATCCCAAACAACTATAACAATGACTCTATCATGACACTTACCACAACTGATCTCAACCGACCAAATGACTCCTTACTGCTCGTATATCCTGACCTCATAGACTGGGAAGAACCTGAACTCCATGATATACCAATATTCCTAGATAATGAATCCATTGTCCATTATCTAAGTTCAGTCAACCCATAAACATGCTCTACTAGCAAACAAAATAATGATATATGCAATCAGGGGAGTGCCAAGTCTCTTAGTCGCAAAAATGAAAGAAACAAAGGATCTAATGGTGAAAACCAATCAATGGCAGTATTAGATCACAAAAAAGTAAAAATAAAGGACGCATATGCAGGTGAAAACCCTTTTAAGGCACCTAAGGATGGGAGACTTGACACTCTTCCTAAGCATTATCAAGAAAGGTCACCCATATTGATTGAGCCAACTCAATCAATAAACATCGGTACTGAAGTAGCAGTCAAAACCATACACCTAGCATAATCACTCATAGAAGAGGAACAACCAGATTTTATCAAATTCTTCAAGGAAAACAAATCAATTTTGCTTGGTCTTATGCAGATATGCCCGGAATAGATTCAAACCTAATCATGCATCATTTATCCATCGCTCCAGAAGATAAGTCGGTCAAGCAGACATTAAGAAAGATGAATCCACATGTGGCATTATTGGTCAAAGCTGAACTAAAGAAGTTATTAGATGTCGGATTCATCTGACCTATAGAATATGCTGAATGGATTTCAAACATTGCACCAGTTTGAAAACCTGACAAAAGATTGAAAATATGTACAAATTTTAGAGATGCCAACAAAGAATGTCCAAAGGATGACTTTCCTTTACCAAGCATCGACATTTTTGTGGATCTAATAGCAAGCCACACAATGTTATCATTAATGGATGGTTTCTTTGGCTATAATCAAATCAAGATAACTCTAGAGGATCAAGATAAAACTGCGTTCACCTGTCCATGGGGAACATATTGTTGGAATGTCATGCCTTTTGACTTGAAAAATGTTGGGGCAACTTATCAAAGAGCCATGATGACAATCTTCCATGATATGATGCATACCTTCATGGAGGATTATGCGGATGATTTACTGGCTAAATCATTCACTCGAGCAGAACATCTGGGCATATTAGATAAAATCTTTCAAAGATTGGAATAATTTAAGGTCAGACTAAACCCTAAAAAGTGTGTCTTCGGGGTCACATCAAGCAAACTATTAGGCTACATTGTGTCAGAAAAGGGCATTGAAGTAGATCCAGCAAAGGTATAGGCCATCATGGAAATGCCACCTCCCAGGAACATTAGCCAACTCGGATCTCTGCAGGGACGAGTGCAATCCATTAGGCGATTTATAGTTCAACTAGCAGATAAATGTCTACCATTCAATCATCTACTTCATAAGAATATACATTTAATATGGGAAGATAAGTGTGCAGAGTCATTTCACTAGCTCAAACAATATCTGATGAATCCGCCAGTTTTGGTACCACCGATAGCAGGCAAGCCGCTCATTCTCTACATATCAACAACATAAGTATCATTGGGGGCACTTCTCGCACAAGAAGATCCGAAAGGAAAAGAACGAGCTATTTATTACATCAACATAATTTTAAACAGATATGAGATAAACTATACATTCATTGAGAAAGCTTGCTTAGCAGTGGTGTTCGCCTCTCAAAAATTTTGCCACTACATGCTAGCTCACACAATCAAGCTGGTAGCAAAAATCGATCCTCTCAAGTATTTACTCAACAAAGAAGCTCTTACAGGATGATTGGCTAAGTGGGTCATGATTCTCTGTGAGTTTGATATCCAATACACAAAATGACGAGCTATCAAAGGATAGGTAATTACAGATCAATTGGTTGAAGCACCACTATGAGATCAATAACCACTACAGGTGGAATTTCCAGACATGGATGTACTCACTGTCACACCCAAGTAATGGACCCTGTACTGATGGATCCTATACACAACATGAATCAGGTGCCGACATCCTTTTATCACTCTCGAAGGACACACAATTCCACGATCTTATAGACTGATGTTTCGATGCACCAACAACATCTTTGAATATGAAGCCCTGGTAATAGGAATCAAAATGGTTGTGGAATGAAGAATCACATAATTAAGAGTCTATGGGGACTCTCAATTAGTTATAAATTAGATCAACGATGAATATCAGACAAAGGATGATAAGCTAATGCCCTATAAGAGAATGGTAGATGATTTCAAACAGTACTTTGTACATATCACCTTTGAGCAAATACCAAGATTGGACAATAGAGCTACTGATGCAATGGTCACTATCACTTCACTGCTACAAATTCCAAAAAAATAGAGTCATTACGAGTTCCTGGTAGAGCAATTGTTTTCCCCAGCATATGACAATTCCGCATCCCAAGTCATCTATGCCCTAACCGGTTCAGACTCACCTCTATATGGGACAATCTATGATTATCTAAAAAACAATACTCTTCCACTTGACCTGTCTCACAACCAAAAACATAGCTTCATCCGGCAAGCCGCCCGCTATACCCTAACTGGTGACACACTTTACCATCGAGGTCTAGATGGTACTCTTCTTCGATGCCTCGATCATAACAAATCTGACTCTGCCTTACACGAGCTTCATGAGGGTATCTGTGGTACGCATTCAAGTGGTCCTACTCTCACCAAGAAACTTTTGAGAATGGAATATTACTAGTCGACAATGGAGAAAGAGTCCTATCAATTTGCAAAAAAGTGTTCTAAATGCCAAATTCACAACAATCTTATCCATGCACCAACACATAAGCTGCATCCGTTCACCACATCTTGGCCTTTCTGTCAATGGGGACTTGATTTAGTAGGGAAAATCCATCCTTCTTCTTCAAATGGACATAAGTTCATTATCACTGCAACAAAGTATTTCACAAAGTGGATTGAAGTAGTCTTGATGAACACTGTAACTAGAAAACAAATCTCCTCATTTATTCTCAATTATCTCATTTGCAGATATGACATTCCTAGTTCCATCATCATAGACAATGGGCGCCCTTTCAAAAATCAAGATGTACGAGAGCTATGTGAACGATTTAAAATCCAACATCACTTCTCCACACTATACTACCCACAGGGGAATGGTTAAGCATAAGCATCAAATAAAACAATCCTGAAAATCCTCAACAAAACAGTAAATGATGCGGGCAAGGATTGGCATGTACAACTCAATCTGACACTTTGAGCATATAGGACTAGTATCCGGACACCTACCGGGGCTACACCATATTCATTAGTGTATGGTTCAAAAGCAATTTTACCTCTTGAGGTAGAAATTCCTTCTCTCTGAGTATCTTTGAAGGGCCTCATACCAGATGAGGAATATTGAGTAAACAGGTTGCATGAACTAGAGATTCTTGATGAAAAATGACAACATGCCTATGACCATCTCAAGGCATATCAGCAACGAATGTGCAGAAGCTATAATCACAAGGTCATCCCAAGTGCTTTCAAATTTGGCGATCTCGTACTAAAGGAAAATCTAAGAAATCAACAAGATCGAGAAAAGAAGAGGAAGTTTGAACCTAACTGGCTAGGTCCTTTTGTCATCATATCAGCCTACAGATCAAGAGCATATCAGTTAACAAATTTAGAAGGGGATGTGCTCGACAAACCAACCAACAATATCCATCTAAAGAAATTCTACACTTAAGTCGTCCAATGCACAGAAAAAGCAAAAAAAGCAAAAAAATCAGAAAAATACAAAAAAAATAAAAATAAAAAAGTGCAATAAAACAAGTAGTGAAAACCTGGCAACAGACACTATTTGTGAGAGAATGACTCCTCTATCTATCAGTACTTATATCTTTTTACCCATCTAAAGTCTCAGCTAAAGGCCATCGCCAGATCACTTGTTTACGCAACATTATCCCGAACATACTTAGCGTAGTCACTGTCCTTGATTTATCCACAAAACAATTCCCCATATCATATCCCACCATGGCTTGGTGATCAACGTATATATCCACATCAATGAATATCTGTGACTAGGGGCAACATTCCTCTCACTTTCAGTATTTCGACAACAAACGACAAGGATCACGACATGCTAAGAGAACTAATGTCAACAATTGCTCATCAGGCTAGAAAATAAGAACATTATCCAACTACAACTTTAACACACACATGATGGATGATTTTCTAAATTATAATTTGTTTACATATGGCATGAAGTTTTGACTATTTTATATTTTAATTTTTGAATCATTAGATCTCCTGAGCTACTCGAGGATGCATTGAGCTAGAGAAGCAATGAAGGAATCTGATATTTTGTTGGTTTTCTATCCGTGAGGCAATCATTCGTACGATGCAAATTTGTCTCGAGACATGAGTGGAAACATATCATTGAAGAAATTTTCCACTTTGCACATGCAAATGGTTAACTCTTGTCTATTTTACACAAGCAACACTCATGTCGTCTTGGTTTAATTATACATCGACACTTGTGCCACCTTGCAATATCAAAATCCATGTAAGTCATACTCAGGTCGTTATGGTTCAAATATACCATGATGCTTGTTTTAACTTCCAACATATCAAAAGATCAGTGATGACAAACAAAACAATGCACAAACAAGTGACTAAACAAGAATGACGATGACAAAATTAAAGTGATCATTTAGCTACATATCATTCTTAAGCTTGTATTTAGTTGCATATCATTTTAATCTTGCATTAGTATCACATCATTATCATTATTATACATCTCATTTTAAAGATACATCTCACATCATTATCATTATTATACATCTCATTTTCAAGATACATCTCACATCATTATCATTATCATTATCATACATCTCATTTTTACGATACATCTCATAAATCAAAGTAATGAATGCAATACATCATCACATTCTCATCTCATCATGAATCATACATTCACATCATAATCAAAATCAAGAACATTATTATCTAAGCATCAATCTCATATCAAAACATAATGCATACCATCAATCATCATAAAAAAAACATCACACGTAGATCAGAGAAAAGCAGTGCCATATATATATAAAATGGTCAAAATGTACAAGGGATATCATGTCTGTCAAAATACAACAAAGTGATCAAAACAATAGAGACAGGTCTCTTAGGTATGACTATCTCCTGAGGTTGACGATCTAGCAGTGGATGTCTTAGCTCCTAGATCTCCACCAAGTGGATCACGTTGGGCAGGCCCCATAACAGCTCTGCTACGACCAGATTGACTGGATGCCACTGTGGCATAGCTAGGAGCTCTGTGACCTCGCGAGACCACCTCCTCGTATAGACGCCTGTAATACTCAGCCTCCTTGGCCGAGTACTGTATCTCTCTCAGCATGTCTTGAACTAGGGCACCAACCATCGCTCTCTCTAACCTATCAGCAAGATCCTCTGCCCGACCTTGACACTCTCTCTCTGTATCCTGCTCTACAATAATTTGCATAATCTGGCACTATTGTGCTAACACCTGTGCCTACAGCTCCTGCACCGTGACCTGTAGCGCTCTAATCTGTAAATCTTATCGATGGATGGGTACCCTAATATGAATGGGTACTTGTGTAGTAGTCCCACCCACACCTATCCTTGTCTGAGGCGCCAGTGGATGTATAATGTCATATCTCCTCCTCTGGGTAGGTCTCCTATCATTTTCTATACCGCCCATCATTGCTAGCACTGCGCCTACCCTACCAACCCCACCAACACCAAGAATGAGCCCTCCTCCTCTATCTCTTGTCCCTCTATCTAATCCACCACCTCGTCCACCACCTCCTCTATCTCCTCTCCCTCTATCTAATCCACCACCACCTCCTCCACCACCTCCTCTATCTCCTCTTCCTCTATCTAATCCACCACCTCCTCCACCACCTCGTCTATCTCCTCTCCCTCTATCTAATCAACCACCTCCTCCACCACCTCCTCTATCTCCTCTCCCTCTATAAAAACCACCTCTACCTCCTCCTCCACCACCTCCTCCATCATCTCTGCCTCTGTCTCCTACCTCCTCTCCCTCCTCATCTCTCAGTCTGGCTCCCCCTCGCCTCTGTGGCTGCTCATCCTCATCATCATCAAAAGAGGGCAACATCTCTGCTAGATTAGATATACGTGCCATTGCATGTGCCACAAAGTACGCTAAAAACTCCTTTGTCATCCCAACATCCACAACCCCAGCCCCATAATCAAAGATCTGTCCTGCCAGTGTCATATACTCCTCAACCGCTGCTATGCTAGCCAAAGTGGGTCCCCACTCTATCACATCCAATCACTGACGAGCATATAAACAGGCTCCCTGTGGTATCCCTTGTTGTCTACCATATTGCCGTTGAACACGACTGTGCAAGAATCACTCAATAATAAAGGGCATCCACCCGATCAGGTACCTTGACATATATACATAGGGAATCTCTAGCTCGTCCTCTTCCCACACCTCGCAATCCATATATGGTCTCCAAATGACCATATCAATATCATCTAGTGCCCTCCGCCAATGCTCTAGTTTTCCTAGCTTATGTTGGACAACTACACATGTATACCCATAAGCATAAGCCTGCCCAACTGGCCTATCCCTGTCTGCAAGAGGTATCGACACAGGAATGTGCTCCCAGGCCCACACCTGTAACAATGTCACCCCAACTGATAAACTGCTATATCCTAGATATACCACCTGGTGAAGCTCTCTGTAAAGATGGGCCAACATACTGGACCCCCATGCAAACTTGCATCCTTATGTCACCATATCCTCTAGCACCAATCCCCATCCCACGGCTAGTCCCTTCGACCTACGGTCGGGACACAAAAACCCACCAATGAAACCTGCTAATACAGATGGCAATGAAGCGTAACCAAAATCCAAAAACTCCTACCATGGGATCTCATACCCGCTAATATAATCATCCTGGAAGATGCGATGGAAAGTCTCTGTCTCACCCTCCTCAGTCTACTCATAAGGTAACATAGCCCCAACTATAGGAATCCACAGAATCCGATAACAGTCCTCTGGTGTGACTGTCATCTCGCTCGTAGCCAAGTGAAAAGTGTTCGTATCACTGTGCCACCTCTCTGCCAATGCTGTCAATAAACCCTGGTTAATGATATACCAAGGTATGTCTAATAAAGAGGACAACCCACATCTCTCAATCACGTCTTTGTCAGCCTGTGACAAACATGGAATTAGTGTCCATGGCCTCGGAAACCGCTCTCGAGACTGGAGCATGCCAAGCTCTGCCTGCAAAAACAACAAGTATCCATCATTAGTTCCCAAATCCAACTGATATATTAAATCAAAGTAAAATCAACATCATAAACATATTCACATCATAAACATATTCACATCAATCCATGAATAAATCAGAGACCCATATCGAGAATCACTGACCCATATTGAGAAATCAAGCAAATACCCATATCGAGAATCAAAGACCCATATTGAGAATCATTGACCCATATCAAGAAATCAATCAAGATCCATATCAAGAATCACTGACCCATATCGAGATATCAATCATAGATCCACATCGCAAGCAACATAAAAGATCCAAATCGAGAAAACAAATCGGGACTTATATCGAAAATCAAATGAGGACTCATATAACAAGCATCAAATCAGGATTTATATCAGGTAATAATTCGAACTCATATCGGAAAGCAACATCAAGATCCATATCAAACTCAAAATCAGGATCCACATCAAAAATCAATCAACTTGGCACTCCATATCAAAAGCAATTCATATTGACAGCAATAGACTCATATCAGAATCAGACATTATCACAAAGCAGGACTCACATTAGCTTAGGAACCGTATCCGAACAATCAACAGACACATATCGATATCTACACCATCTATCTAATCTATTCGACTCATGACACATTCTTCACAATCTTTTTTTCATCAACTTTGAATCCTACACGCTAAACCAGGGCTCCTAAGCGCTACGCTACCACCTATGTGCTAGCCTTTTTTGTTAATGCACTAGAAATAAACCCCTATGCACTAACTGAAACCTCTTAAGCGCTACCCTGTGAACCCTATGTGCTAAACTACCCTATATGCTACCCAACCTACCCATTGTGCTTCTATGCAGACCCTATGCGCTAAAACACCCTATGCGCTAGCCTATTCCCCGTCTGCGCTACCATATGCTCCCAAATGCTAAAAACACTAGGTTAACCCTTATGCCCTAACACTCTTATCGTATGTGCTACAAAAATTAACCTATGCACTAACTTGGCAAAAATCGATTCAAAACTAAAAAACGTGATCAAAATGAACAAAATCAATAAAAAATGCAGAGATTTCAACCAATTACTGGTGAGCCATAGGCGCCAGGTCTCTGGTGTCGCCTGACGTGCTCAAATCAATGCGAAGCATATGGAATCGACATCATCGTCAGAGCTCCAAATGTCACAATCGCAAAGACACAAGTGTGAAAATGATTTTTCCAAATCACTTTTACCTTTTAATAGGGGAAAATAAAAAAGGTTAATAAGTGGGGCATGTATTTTCCTCACTTTTTCATTTTTAACCTTATCAACATCATTTTCGGGAGATGAATCAATAACATACATTCAACACAGTCAATATTCTCAAATGGCAATTAATCCAAAAACGCTCATCAACTTGACATTTTTTTACTCAATCCTTGATTCATCTCCCGAGGGGGCATCATCAATATCGTTCATCAAATCTGGGGCATCATATCGACATTTTGATACACAACATCATATCGACAATTTTGACAACATATCCATCAAATTTTCTTTGAATCAACATGTGCACACACGTCACTTCAAAGAGGGGCAAAATGTAGACATATAAATTTGACCACTTTCCTAAATGAATATTTAATAATTTTAAACCCTATTCCTCCTATTAATTATATTCTATTCAACTAATCTCTTCACATTCATCTATTTGATTAAATAAATTACTCAATTTATTTAATTAAGCTCACCTAAACCTTTTCTAGCCTTTGATTATATAAATCACTTTATTTAATTAATTCCCCTTTCTCCCTTTTTAATTAAATTTACATTTAATTAAATTTATCCTTGCAAATAAATAAATCTAATTTATTTATTTAAATCTCCCACTTGTATTTATGCAAGTTGCATCTATTTAGTTGAAATAAAGTAATCTTATTTTAATTAAAATTCCTTTTCCTCCACTTGCATTTTCCTACATCTCCCACTTGCCTCCTAAACCCCTTCTAGGTTCTTCTAAATCACTTCCAATTTAGCCTAATTCATCTCCTAATTATTGTCACAATCCTAACCAAAGAGAAGTCACTTCTCAAAACCTCCAAAGTCTTCAGTAACCATTAAAGGCTTTTTGTCCTCAACAGGTTAAGCCCTCAAAGTCTTGCAAACCATTTAAGGCTCTTACATAACCATAAATGGTTAACTCAACCTTCTTGCATGATTAGAGACTTTCTCTCTAACTCAACCCTCATCTAACCCAAGGGTCTCATCAAGCATTCATGGCTTTAACCTTGGCTATCCCTTTAACCCTTGCACAAGAGCTTACCCCTTTGGTAAAAGCTTTATCCAATGGATGAACCTAACTTAACCTTAACCCTTACCTCCTAGGGTAACCTTCATGTCTTCTCAAGCATTAAATGCTTCTTCATCTCCTCTCAAGCAACCTCTTGTTGACAATTGTCACCATTTCATTGGTGAGAATTGTGAACATGGATTGATTAACTTTCAATCTTGGCCCTTGTTAAGATTATTCAATATTGACCATCCGTTGCCCTATTTTCCCTATAAATAGAGCCCTCATTCTCTCATTTTCATATATCCAAATCTTTGTGCATCAAACTTATAGTCATTTTACTAAGCATTTTAGCCTCTCTTTGTTAAATCATCATAATAGTATTTAGAAACATTTTTAATATCATAGAATATCCATGCTAGACTAGTATATCATGTTAGGATAAATTTACTAATCCTTTATCACATCATCATCTTCATACTAGCTTAATCATCATAATTTTGATATCATACGTGTTTTAGGAATGCATTCATGCATAATAATCAAACAACACTCGTTCTTGGAATCTCATTGATCTGAGAGAAAAGACATTGACTTTAGGGATCCTGTGAGATAAAGAACAATGGGACACCCCTTGGGAAGTTGAGCTATTTCAAAATAGTTCCTATAAATTTCACCAAGAGTCTCATTGGTGTGTGGGTCTTTTGAATCCGACTTTTATGCTTTTGTCGGCCTCATTCCCCGCATCCAAAACCAATTAAAACACTCCCCAATGTTGTTTCATCGCTCCCTAGTCTTGAGGACTTTTCCGGTTCAATGGATGGTTATCAGATGCATGATTTGAGCAAAGCAACAACCTAAGATATGGGAATTGATATGCAAGCTAAGATGCAAAAACTAATCTATTTCTATGCAAATCTACATAATGATTAAGCTATCATGAAAGCCATAATTACAATGATACTATGCTATTGTTATGATGCTATGACAATTAAACTATGATTACTGGAAATGATTAGAAATGTTGATAAAATGCTAAGATGCTCAAAAGGATCCTCTCATAGCCAAAAGATGGGGTATTTATAGGATTTCCATGTCCAGAGGTGAGGTGGCAAGAATCAACGGTGTAGATCTAGTCTGGATAAATCGACTGTTGAGATTGAAGAAGTTGGAAGGAGGTTGACGAGATAGACACTTGTCATTCCTAAGGAGACAAGTGGCAAATAATCTCCAACCATATGCTATCAAAGGGGCAAGTGGCATGGAGATGAGAAACATGTGGCATAAGTGCCACGTGTCTCTAAGAGAGGGTAGACACTCCAAAATGGTTAGGATAAGAAGATAGAGATGATAGGATTAGTTAACTTGTGGTTAGGCTAGGGGTTGGTTAGGAGAAGGTTAGGTTAGGGAGTGGTTATGAGTTATGACACGTGCTTAAATTTGAATTTTAAATTCAAATTTAATGGGAAGAGAATAATTTAAATAAACAAATTAACCAAATTCATTTATTTAGTTAGGAAATAGAAGAAATTAATTTTAGTGGGATGAATTAAGAAAATGAACCATATAAACAAATTATTTAATTCATTTATATAGTAGAAGAATAAAGGTCATTAATTAAATATTTTTATATTGAATTAATTCAATTTTTCTGATTGATTTTTAGTGTATACAGTTTGATTCTTCACACACTCCAAATATTTGGAACATGATTGAGGATATTCTATTCCTTGTTGATGGCAGGTTTGACCATTCTTGTCATGTCATCTTTAGTGCCTTCAGATGTTTCTTCCTAAGGGGAGGAACATGGTTTTCCACTCTTGGATCTTCATCAACATTTGTCCTCGAGCCTTCATCTTCAACATTGGATCTTCTTCATTATGGGAGGGATACATTGTCTCTTCTTTTCTCTCTTATGGGGGATTCTTGATTGCACTTATGTGACTGATTTAGTACTTAGGTGGATGTCTTTAGTCCTTCATGCTTGTCACATGTACTTTCTTTTTATTTCATTGCATCTCTCACTTTTGGAGAGGGGTCTTTTCCCATGTGGTTTTTCTCCTTTTTTCTATTTAGACAGACCTCATTGGTGTGAGTTGCATTACTTTGCATTGGTTTGTATATGAGTACCTAATCATGCCTTCATTGTTGAGACTGATTCATGCATGCATGCATTTTGCATTCTTATTAGCTCTTTAGCTTATCCCTAATTTAATTTTAAGGGCGTGTTGGAGTAATTAGGACAATTATCTAATTATTTATTAATTAGGTCCTTTAATTAATTTTTAACTTAAGATAAACTTAGGTGGTTTTTCATCTAGAGTTTAGTATTTTTTCTTTTCTGGTATTAGTTATAGATGCAATTGACCTTAATTTAGCTCCTTCTTTTCATTACTTTAGTTATCCTAATTTTAGCATTAGAGTTTTGCACTAGGGTTTCATTCATCCTTTATAAGGATTCATTCATTCATTGTAATTGTATCTCCAATATTGTTTGGTGCAAGAATACATAATTCTCTAGTTGTTGTGAATCATATTATCTTTGCTTGATCTCTTTTGTGTGATAGGTGTTGTGCTTGCAGATGATTCTTGTCTCTTGTGGCTGATCATCAACTTCCACAAATAAGTGGGTGTGAATTATCTAAAACAAGTATCTTGGCAACCCTAATCTAGGGAGGATTCTCACAAATCCCAATTTACCAAGAGGTTTCACAATTTGGGACTTTATTTAGGACTATAGGAATATCATGGTTGATAATTGTGCAAGATAAATATTGGAAGGATTTAAGGCAAATTCTAGGATGACTCCTGGGATGATTCTCATGCTTCATTAATCAGACACAAATTGGATGAAATGAAGGACATACTTAAGGCTTTGTGTGGGGTTTATGGTAGGGATTACATTGACACTTTTGTGGAGGGGAGGACAAAATGGAAGTGGAAAGAAATGGGTAACATAGGCCCGCCCCAACATCAGGTTCAAGAGTTAGTAGTTAAATTAAGTAAAAGAAAAATCTTTATTTGAGAGGAAAAAGATGTTATCAAGGGTTGTGTAGTTGAATGTGGGAGTTATAGTGCCAAGATGATCAATTTGGGAAAGGAAGGTGTGGAGAAAAAATAGATTGGTTTTCTTACCTTTATTGATCTAAATATTGCCTCCTTAAGGCTGGCTCATTTGTGTGTGTAGCTTTGGAGAATGATCCTAATGGCAGATTAATTTAAAAGCTTGGTTTCTTTGGGTCATATAGATGTGTCTTCTACAAGGAGAAAGAAAAAATGATAGACTATATATTGTTGAGATGTCAACTTGTTAAAGATTGTTGGAAGTTTGTGTTGAATAAGCTTTAGCTCTTGTGCCCCTTGCCAATGAAAATTAGGTCCCTCTTCAATATGTAGCTAGTCACTCAGAAAAGGTTAATTTTTATTTGCCTTTGGATTGTTGTCCCTTCATTGGTGATTTGGATATTTTGGAAGGAGAGGAACATAAACATATTTCAAGATTAATATTTGGAGCTCGTAGATTTCTATCTAGAGAAAAATGGAGGATGCTATTATTGAATTAGTGATTAATGTTGTTAGATTCCAATGAAAAATATTCATTATATTCTTTTTGGCGTGAATAAATGAGAAAATCTTAGATTGGACTTTAAATCCTCCTTGTTCATGGGGTTAGTGGAGATAATTTAGTAAAGTTGGGTAGATCGAAAGCCTCCTAGAGTCCATCAAAGAATGGATGGATGAAAATGAACTTTGATTGTGTATATAGGGGAAAACAAGGGTTTTTATGTGATGGGTATATCTTTAGAGATGAAATTAGGGGTGGGCTGGTTACGAAGTAAAATAATTTTGCTGTGTGTGGGAACAAATAATGCAACAAAATTGCGATCAATATTATTGGCATTTTGATGATGGTGTGATTGTCATTGATGGACACACACTTGTTTTATGATCACTTCCTTATGTATGAGTTATGCTCAACCGGTAATTGTTCCAACCGGTATTATGAAGACTTAAAGCAGTATGAAGACCTCAAGCAGTTCGAGGATCCCAAAGCGGTACGAAGGAACAAAGCGATAGTTAACATTTTTCCAGTCTTCATTGTGACAACTGGTAATTGGTAAAATGTATGAATCGGTAATCGGTAATGAACTGGTATTACTCTATGATGAGTTACCAACCAATATTTCTGTGATGAGTTATCATCCACCAACACTTTGGCAGTGATTATGTGCCATGTTACCAAATGTGTCTAGATGCACTGAACCTAGGAACTTGCAATGTAATCCTATTGGACCGACATGAAATCAGATTCCTTTATAAGGACATCATGTCTAGGGTTTTTAATAGTTGATAGGGTTTTAGTAGTGGATGAGGGTTTTGTATGTGCGATCATAGAAGAGAAGACTAGGTCTGTGTGAAGAAACAGAGTGTGGAAATATTGAAGATTGAAGTAATGCTAAAATGCATTAACAATGAGCTATCATGGATCTAACCAAGCATATTGTGCTAGTATCTAGATCACTCACTTGTTGATTACTCACATCTTCGACAAGTCTGAAACCCTTAACCGGGTAGGCCTGGCAAAGCCTTTGTAAATCTTCTAACAAGGTGGTTCACAACTATGAATCTGAAATCCTCTCACAAGGTAGTCTTTAACAGGACTTATCTCCTAACAGAGATCTAGATTCCTAACAGGATCTGTTCTGGTGAAGAACATTGTATGACTTTAACCGGCCTGGTTTCTATTTTGCAGATAGTTACTTGTGAGTTTCTGCTCATGGTGGTTTTTCCCATTTTGGTTTCCACGTCAAAACCTCTTGTGTTATGGTGATTGTGCTCTTGTGGGTGAATGCTTTATTTGCTGTTTGGTTTGCATTTGTCTTAACCGGTTTGTTAGTAAATCTATTATACCGGTTAATTGCTAAACTGTTTAAGAGTTTAAGTTCAAAATTTTTTGGTATACTAATTCACCCCCCTCTTAGTATTCATCAATTGGTATCAGAGCTAACCTTTCTATAATTTTAACCACTTGGAAGGAGATATGGGGGAATACATTGTGAGAGAAATTACTCATCGTCTCACTCAGACAAAGAAAGCCCTTGATGAACTCAAAGTCAAATATAAGACCTCTTTGGCAAAAAGAAGAGAGCATGCTGAGAAACTGATGGAGCTTACTGAAAATAGTTCTTTTGATGAGGCAGACATGGAAGCCCTAGTTGAAGAAGTTGAAAAACTGAATGAATCTAATGACAACCTGAGAAGGGAACTGGAAGGCCTGACTATCAGAATGTGTCAAGAGCTTGAGAACTGGAGGAAAGCTGAAGATCTAGTAAAAGACAAAGATCATGAGATCTCCAAGCTAAAGAAAGAAATTAGTGCCCTTATTGCTCATCTCCAAGAGAGTAAAGTGGAAAATGAAGAAATGCAAGGTGAACTAAACATGGCTATTTCTGAGAATGCAACCTTGAAGGAATCCAATGCTGCTATTTGCAAAGAACTCACTGAGTCAAAGGAAATACTTGCCAAATTCAATAAGAGTACTGTTAAGCTAGAACAAAAGCTTGAATCAGTAAAACCGATAAAGAATACCACTGGACTTGGTTTTTCCGGTTATGAGGAAGGTGAGACCTCTGGAACAAAAGATGTAGCATCAAAGAAGCAACTGACATCAAAGGACAAAGGTAAGCAAAAGTTTAAACCTGTTTGCTCTAATTATCTCAAGGAAGGACATACTGCTAATGTGTGTAGAAATAAGGCCTCCAATAATTTTTCTTATTTTCTAAATAGTAAGCCTAGATCCAATATATTTAATGGAAACTGTTATGCATGCAACAAGTTTGGGCATTGAGCCTTTGAATACAGGTCTATTATGCACAACAATAGGAGATATCCTCAAAGGACTCAAGGAGTTTTTCCTGAATCATCTATGAAATGGAATCCAAAAGAGTATAATGCCTATGACCATTAGTCAGGTGGTGGTGGCTATCAAGCAGCAACCGGTTGGAGAGGAACCTGTTTGATCTACCATGATAGCGGTCACACTACTGCAACATGCAGGAGGAAGAATGGTAAAATTAACAATGGACCATGGAGAACACCTGGAATGGTATGCTATCATTGCAACAAACCAGGACACCCTGCCAGAACCTGCAGAATGAGAAAGAACCTATCAGATGATATACCAGTCACTCTATAAGGGAAGATTGATATTGAAACAGTTCAAGCAGGAATGAATAAAACATGGAAAATGAAACCTGAAGAAGTATCACAAGATGAACCGGTTTCTGCACCTAGTGTGGAAGTCTTTGAACCGACAAACTGAGCTTCAGAAAATCTTAGGGGGAACAAATCGGTGAAATGTTTCGAACCCCTGGTTTATATTGGTAAAAGATCTTAACCGGTATATGTTACCTATCAATAGGCAGAAGATTGTGAAGCGGTAAAAGGCAAAATTAGGGTTTATGCCCTAGCAGTGGAGCATATATTATGGTAGGTGAAGAATTCATTTAAAAGGAATTTTCAAAGTCATTTTCACTTATCAATTTTTGAGTGAAGAATTTTTCAAGAGCAGAGTGACAAAAGGTGATTCGAATTGCGATTCAGAGAGATTTCAAATCTTGCAGAAGTATCCGGAGATATTTACAATCAATCAAGTGAAGAACACCAAGCGGTAATCAAGCAATCGAAGTGGTGTGGTGTGAGTTGCATTTGTCAAACCCTAAATTTCAAAATTGTGAAGGTATTTCTCAAAATTTTTGTTTATCAATTAAATCATGGCTTTTGCTTCGCACTCCAGTTCTAGTGCACCTATGGACTCAACTGAATTCATTCAAAGAAAAATGAAATAAAATGCCCTGTCCCAAATACCTGCCAGAGTCATTGTCGAAGGAGATATTTCAGGGTACATTGACTGCAAACTAGAAGACCTAGGATCCTTAGCGATTCATTCCTAGCTAAGTTTGTTTTGTGGGGATGACAAGAAGATCAAACCGGAATACAAAATTCTGGAGAGGAAGAAACTTCACAATGCAGTTTACTTTCTTGAAGAGTTCACGGAAGACCACATCCGCATCATCCTGAGCAGAGTGCATGGCAACAAGATGTATCTTAAGAGCACTCATGACATTACGCCTGAAGCAATTCATGCCATCACCGGTTTCTGCAACATTGGTGAGGTGCCAGCCCTAAGGAAGGTTATCAAGACAAAAATGACTAAGCTCACCAGTTCTCTGAGCGATCAATTGGGAATGACCATCAACACCATCAAAGATGAGCTGGTCAAGTATGCTTGCATGGTGATTGGATATTAGACGTTTTATGCGAACAGATTAAACTCTGTCTCTGCTACTGCGGTTAATGCTGCCTACATAATGATCATGGAGGATGCCTCATTTGATCTATGCACCTGTTTGCAAAAGCAACTTCTATTAAACTTAAAGTCCATCAAACAGGACAGTGCCCTTAGATTTAAATTTGGACAACTTTTGGTGGGTCTGTTTTTCTACTTTCAAGGCTATTTCCCAGGAGTCAGTGATATTCAATGGTCTGCTGACCAATCAGTCACCAAGCGGTGGGAACTGGATATCCTGAAGTCTTGAATAAATAATTTGATGAATTCAAGTAGAAGATGAGTCAAAGGATGAGGATATTTGGAGACATTGTTAAGAAATATGAAGAGGCCATCTGCTTTACTATTAGAGTAGATGAGTGTGTAATGGAAGCGGTAGAGCCCATACATGAAGAAGTAGAGCATATGGGTTATGAGGTAATGTACGACATGTTGGATGGGTATGCCTCTACCTTGATTGCCTCTCCTTTAAATGCAAAGAAAAAGAGAACCAACACCTACTTGGAAAGGGTAACACCGGTTGAAGAGCCTTCTATGAAAAAGGGAAAGGCAGTGCCAACGACATTGACACGGGTTACCTCAGCCAGCCCTAAAGTGACCAAGCGGTCACCTGTCGAGAAGAAACAATACGTTGCACCCGCTAAAGTATTTGAAAGGAAGCGGAAGACCAAGAGCAACTCACTGGAGTCTGAAGATACAAAATTAGATGTGCAGCCTAAAAAGACCAGGAAAACAAGGAAGAAGACAAAAACTACCAACAATACACCTACATCATCAGCACCAGTAAATATTGACGTCTCTTCTTATAAGCCAATGACACATTGTCAAAGGACTATCAAGAATATAAGAAGAAAATTGCTTAGTGATTTGAAGGAGTGTTTTGATGATTTTACCGATAGTGAGAAAGAGGAAACAAAGTGGGAAGTCATTAATTATTTATGTATGAATGACTGGTCGCCATCAGAAATTAGATCTGAGGCACCTGATTCTTTATACATTTTTTTGGACAACAAATGGCGCATTGCCATAGAAAAAGAATAGGAAATAAGGGAGAAAGTATTTGCTCAGTACTTTCCTGAAGTCTCCAATTCTGAATTATTTCAGATTATGGACACACATAAAGGTCTCTTCTTCATGAGAAGAAGAAGACTCAGGCTGATAGAAGGGAAAACCTCTGAAGTAGAAAAGGACACTCATCTGAATGCCAAAGCTGCTGTCCGGTTGCATCAAGTGTCTTTGGCCAACAAGAAATCTTCAACCAAACTGGATGAGGCATTTGATGGCGAAGGAGAACCAATTACAAAATAGGTGGACACCATTGATGTTGATGCTTTGGATGTTGAAGATGTCACTCTAGATGCTGAAAAGGAAAAGGCTGATAAAGAAAAAGCAGACAAGGCAAAATAGGACAAAGAAAAAGAAGACAAGGAGAATATGGACAAAGAAAAGGCTGACAAAGAGAAAGTGGAGAAAGAGAAAGAGAAAAGGAAAGCGGAGGAGAAGAAGAAACAAGAGGAAGAGAAGAGGAAACAAGAAGAAGAAAAGAGAAAAGAAGAGGAGAAGAGGAAAGAAGAGGAGAAGAGGAAAGAAGAAGAGGAAAAGAAAGAAGAGGAGAAGCGGAAAGGTGAGGAGAAGAAGAAACAAGAAGAGGAGAAGCAAAAAGAAGAAGAAAGAAAGAAGGAGGAAGAGAAGAAAAAGCATGAAGCAGAACAAAGGGAGAAAGAAGAGGAAAAGAAAAGAGTGGAAGAGAAGAAGGAAGCAAAAAAGAGCAAACAACCGGAGACTCCAAAGGCAATAGGTGGTCAAGCCAAACCGACCGACATCACTAGTCCTCTTGACCTCCAATTTGCAGATGAATCGGAGCTGCTAAAAGGCATAAAGCTAGCACACGAAAGACTTGAAGCATTGAGAAGGAAAAAGGAGCAGGATGTCATTCACACTGTGATTGACACCCTTACCAGTTTGATCCCAGGTACCAACCTCCCTGGTACCAATTCCTCTCTGGCCAAACTGAAACTTCTATGTATAGTGGTAGAGGACTAGGTACAATGCCTAGAGGAAGTTGCTGAAGCTAATGCACATA
Organism: Cryptomeria japonica; assembly: GCF_030272615.1. Classification (NCBI taxonomy): domain Eukaryota; kingdom Viridiplantae; phylum Streptophyta; class Pinopsida; order Cupressales; family Cupressaceae; genus Cryptomeria; species Cryptomeria japonica. The sequence continues at coordinate 433,284,812 of NC_081405.1, forward strand.
AGAAGCATCAAAAGGCACTTAACACTGCCTTAGTAAAGAAACTGAATGAGCTCCGGTCTCAACTTCAGAAAGAGCAGAAGGATATAAGAGATGCTATGGATGAGGGAAAACTACTGTTGAGCAAAATAAGCCAACCCCATCTATTTTGTGATGATGTGCTTGCACAAAAAGATAAACTACAATCTGATTTGCAGACATACATAAGCAACATTAAGACCCCGTATGATTCTTTCACTACATATGGGCAAACTATTCACCAGTATGAGCTTCAGTCTACCAGGATAGAGTTGGAGATTAGCAACCAGACAAGAGATTTGCAGGAAATTCAACTGGTTTTATTACCCAGACTGTAAATTCTTCAGAAGCGCTTTCTCAATCTAGAAGCTTTAACGGTAACTCAAGAGATGAGTACAATTAATGCCATGGAAAAATAGGTATCTCAGATGCAGATGGAAAGTGAGGTGTCTACCTCATTACTTAAGTCATGGTCATTATCCATGAAGACTTTTATGTAGGATTTTAAATCAATTTTTGATAAGTTTCACTCATTATTGTCATAAACACTTCTTTATTTTAATGATAATGAGAAACAGGGGTTATTCTACAGTACTTTGTCATTGTTGGCAAGGGGGGAGTAGTATCTAAAATTTTGGTGAATGTTATGTATACTTTCATGTTATTTCTTTAAGGGAGTAGTATACATTGTATGTTCTACAAAAAGGGATAGTGTATATGCTTAGGGGGAGTAATTTTGATTATGGCATATTTTGTTGTAAAACACCTTGATGTCAAAATTTTCCTAAGTGTTTGCATCAATGCCAAAGGGGGAGATTGTTGGGATTTTGATGATGGTGTGATTGTCATTGATGGACACACACTTGTTTTATTATCACTTCGTTATGTATGAGTTATGCTCAACCGGTATTATGAAGACCCAAAGCGGTATGAAGACCTCAAGCGGTTTGAGGATCCCAAAGCAATACAAAGGAACAAAGCAGTAGTTAACATTTTTCCAGTCTTCATTCAAACGGTAATTGGTAAAATGTATGAACCGGTAATCGGTAATGAACCGGTATTACTCTGTGATGAGTTACCAACCGATATTTCTGTGATGAGTTATCATCCACCGACACTTTGGCGGTGATTATGTGTCATGTTACCAAATGTGTCTAGATGCATTGAACCTAGGAATTTCAATGCAATCCTATTGGACTGACATGAAATCAAATTCCTTTATAAGGACATCATGTCTAGGGTTTTTAATAGTTGATAGGGTTTTAGTAGTGGATGAGGGTTTTGTATGTGCAATCATAGAAGAGAAGACTAGGTCTATGTGAAGAAACAGAGTGTGGAAATATTGAAGACTGAAGTAATGCTGAAATGCATTAACAATGAGCTATCATGGATCTAACCAAACATACTGTTCTAGTATCTAGATCACTCACTTGTTGATTACTCACATCTTCGACAAGTTTGAAACCCTTAACCGGGTAGGCCTGACAAAGCCTTTGTAAATCCTCTAACAAGGTGGTTCACAACTGTGAATCTGAAATCCTCTCACAAGGTAGTCTTTAACAGGACTTATCTCCTAATAGAGATCTAGATTCCTAACAGGATCTGTTCTAGTGAAGAACATTGTATGACCGTAACCGGTCTAGTTTCTATTCTGCAGATAGTTACTTGTGAGTTTCTGCTCACCGTGGTTTTTCCCATTTGGGTTTCCACGTCAAAACCTCTTGTGTTATGGTGATTGTGCTCTTATGGGTGAATTCTTTATTTACTGTTTGGTTTGAATTTGTCTTAATCGATTTGTTAGTAAATCTGTTATACCGGTTAACTGCTAAATTGTTTAAGAGTTTAAGTTCAGTATTTTTTGGTATACTAATTCACCCCCCTCTTAGTATTCATCAAATATAACTAGGATTAAAAGGACTAGGAAGAAGAATTAAACATTTTTTTATTTGAAAGCAATTCTCTCATAACTATTAATGCTCGTAGTACAAGGAAGACAAGTAATTGGAATCTTAGAAGCATCTTAGAGTAGTGCTAAAAACTGTTTGAAAAATTTGAAGAATTTAGGCTTGGCTATGTGTATGGGGAGGAGACGCGCCTGATCTGGCTTTAAAACCATGCTATCATACGATTGATAACTTTCATGTTATGCGGATAAAAAATTGCATAATAGGCACATAAAGGCTATGGGGCTCAACAGAAGCATTGTGGCCGTTGTCTCCCACTACAATATAACACAAAAGTTATTGATGTATGACAGTACATTATTGGATCCAAAATAACTACAGGCTATGGGGAGACCAATACGTTGGAAAAGAGGCTATTGACGAGGAAGCGGGTCATGTTTTGTAATGTTGATGGAAGTCATCATTAATCATATAAGTTTGATGGTCCTCTATGTAACCAATGATTTATGATGGGTGAAGTCATGTGTTGTACTCATGATTGTCAAGCCTATAGTTTGGAATTATGAAAAAATCATGTGCAATGCATTATCCATTTACTTATAATGGTATTTGCATCTATGAGTTACAAATGTCTATCTTAGCGAAATCGATGAGGTCTACATTGTGCTCACACACAAATTTACGATAGATGGATTTTAATGGGACTATAATGGATTTGAATCTCAGTAAGATCTTTTTGAAGCAGATCATTAGTTGTATTAGATGCAATGTGTTCTTGTTGGATGTTGCAATATAGCGAGTGAATATAAAAGAAATTCACAGTCAATTGTAGTGCTCCTAGACTTGGGGATTGACAAGTCTATGGTGAAATGAATTGCAATGAGTTTGATTCATTTGAAATGGTGTGTTGGGATCAATGTGGTTTGATTTTGACATCTAGCATCTGGCTTGCAATGGTCTCTTCATTTGGAGGGCAATGCGTTTCATTTAAGCTCTCGATGATAATGCAGTGAAAGGGTGAGGCCTTGGTAGTATGTAAATTTCTTAAACCATGTCCAAAGTATGTTGAATGGGAATTTGTCTTCATTGAGAGCTCCAAATTTGAAGAGGGTAAGCCTAATCCAGGTGGGGTTTAGTTGATTAAGTAATCAATTATCTTCTTTGAGTTGCTTACAACATTTTTTAGTGTATAAATTTGATATGTTGATAGTAGGGAGAGGACCAAATAGTTGAGCATCCTAATTTCACGCTTCTCAAAATATTATGTAAAAATTTCAAATCACTCTCAATTTTTTACAAAAACTTACTTGACAAGTCCCCTCCTTATTGTCGTGCTATGTGAATTGTACCTGCACCTGCAAACACAATGCACTCAATAAATCATTATAAGCAATGGTTAGAAGATATAATCAATGAAACACAAAACCATAGCTAATCGACTTATTGCCTCCTAGTAAATGCGAGTATGAATTTTGCTCTCAAATCTTAGTATGCAAATTCCAGTGACTTGACTACACTTAGATGGAGGATTTGAATGCTGAAAATGCATGATCTTAGCAAGAATAGCATGATTAAGCTATATGAGTTCATGATTATCCTAGCATGATTAAGCTAAGATTTAAGCTAAAATGAGCATGATAACATTGCTAAAACTGATAAACTATAAGCTAGATGCCTATAGTAACAATGCTTAAGCTACGAATGAGATGGGATCAAATGATATGCAAAAATCATATGAAAATTGGGACCAATATTGCTCCAAAATGAGGTCTATTTATAGGATTTTCCAAGGCTAGGGGTGAGTTGGCATGAATCAATGGTTGAGATTGATCTGAAGATATCAATGGTTAAATTGGAGGAGGATGGCAAAGGGGGCTGGATTAAAGGGAACATCTGTCATCTCTATGGTGACAAGTGTCAAGAGGCTTCTAGAAGAGGTAGGATGAAAGGGAACACTTAGTGACAAGTGTCACAAAGGTTCTAGAAGATGTTGGATGAAAGGGGACATGGTGGTAGGTAGAATGGGTTAGGTTTAGAAGTGGTAGAAGTTAGGAGAATTTGAATTTAAAAATTCAAATATTAGGAAAATGGCTAATTAATCTCAACAACTCATTGATTTGATTTGTTTTAATTAATTAGGAGATTTAGAAGAAATGAATTTGATGGGGGGAATTAATTAATTAAAGGGGTGAAATGAACCTATTTAATAAATCCTTAGATTTATTAATAAGTAGATGAAAAGGGAGATTTAATCAAATTGCTTAGTGAATTCAATTAAATTGGGGAGGAGTGATTAATTAAATAATTGCTTATTTAATTAATTATCTTTAGACCATTTTTAGGTGTATACATTTTGCCCCTCTTTGAAGCGAGGTGTGATGACGCGTTGATTCAAAGAATAATCTCATTTTGATGATGGTATTGATTTGATAGGATGCCCCAGCTCTTGATTGCTAAATCCCGGTATAATGATGCCCCCTCGAGAGATCAATTGAGATAATTGATCTTTGGAGTTTTTGCGAGATTGATATCCTGATAGATTTGATTTGATTTCTGCAATTGTGATTTGATGAAAGTGCGAGTTCTTTGATTAGCTTGATTGTCTAGATCGGTAAGATTGAAAAATCTTGATTGATTAGATTCAGTCTGGTTTCAGGAAGGATTCATCTTGTATAAGACAACGATGATTATAATGTCTGGTTTCAGGAAGGATTCATCCTGTATAAGACATTGATGATCACGTCTAGTTTCAGGATGGATACATCCTGTATAAGACATGAGTCATAATATATTTGTCTGGTGTTAGGAAGGATTCATCCTGTATAAGACATGGATGATCATAATGTCTTGTTTCAGGAAGGATTCATTTTGTATAAGACATTGATGATCATGTCTGGTTTCAGGAAGGATACATCTTGTATAAGACATGAGCTGATTAGGTATGATTGATTGATTTCTTTTGATAAGATTGATTAGATAAAGAACTGACAGTTTGTTGATATCAATTGCAGAAATTTTTGGATATGCTGATGTTGATGCATTTGAGGAAGATAGAATAAGATTTTTGCTGGGTTGACAATATCTGGAGAGATATGAGTTATTCTGATTATGTATACACTTTTGATGATACTTTGATGATTCCTGTGATAGATTTAACCTTGGATAAAAGGAGCTTTTGGGATCCCTGCAAGAATTAAATGCAAGCTAAAATGCAATGGAATGCAAAGCTACGACCGGACCAGTCACTGGATTATTTTGTGTTTTTGTCATCATTGAGCTTTTGAAATGTGGGAAGTGAGTGCAAACATTGATAGTATAATTAAACCATGATGACTTGAGCACTTCTTTCCTGGATTTTGATATAGCAAGTTAACACAAGCATCAAGGTATAATTGAACCGAGATGACCTGAGTGTTGTTTGCATAAAACAGGTAGTATTAATCATTTCAATACGCAAATCTGAAATGTCTTCAATGATATTCTGATGATCATGTCCCGAGCCAAATTTGCACATATTCGTGATTAATTTTCAGACAGTAGACAAGAAAAATATCATGTTTCTTCCTTGTTCCTCTAGTCAATGACATCTTGGAGTCACTCAGAAATCATGATAGCGAAAAGCAATATAGAAAAGTTGAACAATCATGTTACAATCATTCATTCAAAAAGATATTATCCATTGAAAAGTGTGTGATGTGCTTAGATTGATTTCATGATAGCTTGATAGTTGATATTTTGATCTTGTGTTCAATGTTGGATGTGTCTCAATTTTCGCTTGCTAAGAGTTGTCTAACTGTTTGTTCTACTTGTTTGATTAAGCTCATAATGATCAAGAGTTTGCCCCCAGGTAGGTGTAGGATTTTTGCCCCAAGCCTAGAAACAAATTCGTTATGATATATCCAATGATCCAAACCATGGTAAGAAGCCACCTGGGATGCTTGCGTATGTATACAGGCTTCATGATGATCAGTGCTGATGGAAAATGAATGCATGAACTAATAGATGGAAGAGCCAGCCGATAGATAGCGCCTGTTTGCCAGGTTTTTACCATCTGTTTTTATTGCACTTTTTCTGATATTTGATTTTTTTGGATTTTTTGCTTTTTCACTTTTTAGGATTTTTTTGATTTTTGATTGTTTTTGATTTTTTTGATTTTTGATTTTTCTTTTTCTTCTAATTTTTCACTGTTTTTGATTTTTTTTGATTTTTTTGATTTTTCTTTCTAGTTTTCCAAACATAGAATTTCTGCAGATGCCTGGTATTGATGGTTTCCTCGAGCTGATCCCTGTCCTGTGTTGATAGCTGATATGCTCCTGATCCAAATACTGCTGTGACCACAAACGGACCTAACCAGTTTGGCTCAAATTTTCCTTTCTTTTCTCAATCTGTCTGGTTACATGGATTTTCTTTTAGCACTAGTTCTCCCACTTGAAAGATTCTTGGTTTAACCTTATGATTATAGCTCTGGAACATTCTTTGTTGATATACCTTTAGCTGATCAAAGGCATTGTGTTTGCGTTCATGGATTAGTTCTAACTCTTGCAGTCTAGATATTCTTTGTTCTTCATCTGGGATGAGACCTTTTAGTGATACATGTAGAGAGGGTATCTCTACTTCGATTGGCAATATGGCTTATGATCCATATACAAGAGAAAAAGGTATGGCACTTGTCGTTGTGCGGATACTAGTGCGGTAAGCCCATATAGCAGGGTTTAGTTGGATATGCCAATCTTTCCCAGCATCGTTCACTGTCTTTTTAAGAATTTTCAGGATAGTTTTGTTAGATGCTTCTGCCTACCCATTTCCCTATGGATAATATGGTGTGGAGAATCTATGCTGGATTTTGAACTTCTCACATAACTCTTGTACATCTTGATTCTTGAATGGTCGCCCATTATCAGTGATAATGGTCATTGGTATTCTATAGCGACAAATGATATAATTCAAGATAAATGCAGCGATTTGTTTTCCTGTGATATTGATGAGAGGTACTGCTTCAATCCATTTTGTACAATATTCAGTAGCTACTAGGATGAATTTGTGTCCATTAGATGAAGAAAGATTTATCTTTCCTACTAGATCAAGTCCCCATTGACAAAAAGGCCAAGATGTTGCCAAAGCATGTAGTTCTTGTGCTGGTGCATGGATCAAATTCCCATGGATTTGACATTGTTTGCATGTTCTTGCTATTTAAAAAGAATCCCGTTCCATAGTCGACCAATAGTAGCCCAAGCGTATGAGTTTCTTCGAAAGGGTAAGACCACTTGAATGAGTGCCACAAATGTCGTTATGGACTTCATGTAAGGCCTTCTCAGATTCTTCTTATTCAAGACATCGTAAGAGAGTACCATCTAGACCTCGTTTATATAGGGTATCCGCGACGAGAGTATAATGGGAGGATTGGCGAATAAAATTTCTTTTTTGGTTCTTGGATAAGTCAGGAGGTAAGATGTTATCTTTTACGTATGTGTAAGTTTGGCCATAGCGGGAGGAATCATATCCAATAAGTTGACAGATGGTTTGGGAATCAAGACAATTATAGGCGGGATGAAACAACTCTTCAACCAGGAATTCATAACGCTCTTGATTTTCCCGTGTCTGCAATAGAGAAGCAAGTGTAGCCATGGCGTCTACTACTTTGTTGTCATTTTTTGGAATCTGTTCAAAAGTTATTTCTGCAAAGTATTTCTTGATATCATCCACCATCTTTTTGTAAGGCATGAGTTTGTCATCTTTGGTTTGATAGTCATCATTGATTTGATTAATGACAAGCTGGGAGTATCCAAAGACTTGAAGTTGTTTAATATTCTATTCTACAACCATTTTGATGAATAGAATCCCTGCTTCTGATTTATGTTGTGTTCCTTTATTGATGTTTTCTCTTGATCCATGATGTGTTCCATTATTGATGCTTGCTCCTGGACTGATATTTAGGTGATGTATTGTAAGATATGGATCAAACCCTGGAACGTTTGTATATGACCAGGTAAAGTTGATTAGCCACCTTTTGAAGGATTCAAAATATTTTTGCCTTGCTAGTTTTGATAGAGAGGTTGCTGGATGTAGATCAGTTGTGCCAATGATAGTTGTCTTTGCTGATTCCATTAGGATAGATAACTTTTCTTGATAACATTCAGGTAAGGTGTCAAATCTCCTATCTTCTGGTGCCTCGAGGAGGTTTTCCCCATTAGATTCATCCTTTATTTTTACTTTTTCCTGGTCTAATGTTGCCAAGAAATGGTTTTCAGCATTAGACCTGATATTGTTTTCTTGATTTTCATTTTTGTGACTAGGAGATTTGACATCCATTTTACTTGAAGATACGTTAGCGGAATCCCTGATGAAAGTTGTTGCGGTTTTGATTTCCTCAAGATATAAGGATATAGCATGGTCATTAGGTAAGGTATCAATGGCGGTATGTCCTTCATTTTCCCAGTCCATAGGTTCAGGATAGCTTAAGGATAAAGGATCTTCATGTTGAATCATGTCAAAGATATTAGGGGTCATGATAGGAATGTCAGAGCTTTCAGCATGTATGTCGATGTCTAGAATGATACTCTCATCAGAATGACCTCATATAAGAAAATCTTGATCGTCCTCGGTTAAGTCCATGTCAGTCGAATGTGATTCTGATTCAAGTGGGCTATTTCCTAATGTGTGTTCTGCATACATGTGAACTATATCAACTACTATATCTGCTTCTTCATCCCTTTCAATTTGAAGTTGCTCTTGTTTGTTTTTCCATGATATCAAATATTCTCCGTTCCCTCGATCTTTTAGCTGCATTTGTTCTTCCATGTTTGACAAAATTGATTCAAATGATTGTTCCTTGGATTGTGTGCTTAAAGGTGCTACCTCTTTGTTATGTGAAATTATGATCTCTTGAGCTGATTTTTGATTATTACAACACTGTACTAGATTTGATTCTACTGATATTGTGATTTCTTGTCCATTGTATGGAAATTTTACACATTGATGGTATGTTGATGTAATAGCCTGCATATCCTGAATCCATGGTTTCCCCAAGAGTATGTTGTATGGTAGGTCCACATCTAGGACTTGGCATGCTGTATCTTTTTGCAAGGGTCCCACTCTAATAGGTAATATCACCATTCCTTTAGATGAATGCTCTTCTTCATTATGTGCTTTGATTTTTATCCTTTTATGGGGATCAGCTGTATCTTTTGAATATCCTAGAGCACAGACAAGATTCATAGAGCAAATGTTCAAGCTAGCTCCCCCATCTATTAGGACACGTTTGACAAGCGTTCTATGAATGAGGACTTCAATTTGCAAGGGAGTGCTATGGGGATTTTGCAAGGAATCAATGCTTGGATATGAAGGAGATGAGCTTTGAATAGGATTCTTTGAAATAGGCTTGATGGCAATCATGAAAATTGCTTGGGGAAATTCAACTTTGGATGCATTATTTGGCAAGGATGCTATGGAAGATTCTTGCAAGCTTTCAAGAGATGTAGGAATAGATGTCTTTGGAGGGTCAATTTGCTTATGGATGGATGGATCATTGTTAGATATGGGTGCATGATTTTGATCTTCTTTAGCCAAATCCTTTAGGGATCTTTTTAAGAGGTGCATAAAAGAGACACTTTTCTTCCGAGATGTATTTAGATCCTTGTGAGGTTTTAACATAGTTTGATTTTGATTTTGGACTTGTTTGATTGCTCTGATATGTTGGTTTGTCATGCGTTCTTCTTGTGTTTTGCTTTGGTATGTCATGTTGATATGATCTTCAGCTATTTCAAATGTTTCGGTGATCTTATGTCTCTTCTGTCTTGTTAAAATGGGCATTGTGTTTGATATTGTGCTAAGATTTTATTGTTTAAAGATTGTTTTGGTAAGTGATCGATAGTCAATGTCAAGGCCATAGAGTGATATGACACTAAAAGAGGATTCAAGTGTTTAAAGATTTGCAAGTTTTTTGATCTTCGGTTTAGGAGTGCAATGATGGTGATTTGATAAGAACCAAGTCTAGTAGGGATGATCTATCCTACGATGTGGGACAAAGTTATCCTGACCAAACGTTTCAGTTTCGTGATAAAGGATGATTGATCCTGATGAGAAACTATGTTTGAGTGATCAATTTATCAAAGAGGGTGATAATGCACTTTGAGATGTTTAGATCTTGAACTTGTTGGGGGTAAGCACTTTGAAAATCTTAAGGTGTTTATGTTCTAAAGTCTGATTTTGACGAGTGATAACTTGACCAAGAAAACCAAGCAGACAATTTAAGCACAAATTGACAGATAACAGGTGTTTATGCTTACTACAAATTGATCAGGCAAAAATGACAAAGTTGAAGCCAGGCATGTAAGACACAGTTCTGGAGTAACAAATGCAGAGTTTCGTACGACAGATTATGCAACATAGGATGACAAGAGATACAAGACAGAATGACAAACTAGTGACTTCATGTGAACAATAGTTTTTCGTACGACATAGAACCTTGACTCGTATGACAAAAGATCAAGAAATACGACAGAGACTCCCGACTCATACGATAAAGGATCAAGAAATATGACAGAGACTTCTGACTCGTACGATGGGTATTTGAACAGTGATAAAAATTGTTTGCTTGTTTGAGTTTGGATTACTTAATTTTGATGTTTTACCTTGGTTTTCCAGTTTTGAAGTGTCTGATTTTTCAATTTTAGGGATGAATACACAGCAAACACATGATGTGATACATGACTCTCAATCAAGCTAAACCCTAAGGAAGTTGGCTAAGAATGAAAACCTTTGCTTGCTGACTTAGGTACACACCCAATAGCTAATCAGAATACAGTTGCTGAGTCTCACACAATGGATTCTCAATGCCATATTATCCGACTCCAAACGCTAATGGGGGCACGATATGGCAAGTGTCTTGGGAGAGTTACTATCTCTCTTGCACAAAGATTATCACCCTTTTGGAGGTGAATCGGGTAGCTTCTATTTTTATAGTTCTTAGTCAGGAATTCCATTTGAAATTACCCCTTGAAGTCACACAAGCGTGATTGAGGCCTATAGCCCGACAAGGTACCAAAACAAGCTGTAGTCACGTAAACGTGATTGAGACCGCGAGGCCCTACAAAATGCCCGATATGAGAGATCTCAAAGAGAAGACTCAAATAATCCCATCCTCTGAGACTTTAATCATCAGAGACCTATTTATTATAGTGAGTTGGAATGCTCAGGTCTAGCTATACTCACTTGGGTCGTTCTCACAGGGTGATTACTTTTTCCCACTGTGACAGGCCTGCTAAAGGTATGCAATATTGAAAGCAAAAAGATGAGTCTAGCTTTCTGATCACCTAAGGAAGGTGAGAGCATACTTGCCTATCATCACAAGCACATAAGACATGATAGTTCATTTCTTTGAGCCCAAATTGAAGTGTGCCTAAAAATCTTAAAGAATACACAAAGTTTTTGTTGAATCCTTAGGCAACTTGCAAAATAGATCCATTAGTAGTCATGATTGTGTTTTGAATTTGTCTTTGACAAGCGTATCTTTGACAAGAGTATCTGTAAGAAAAGAGTTAGGCTGCAAACATCTCATAGACATAACAAGATTAGCATTAGTGATCCAAACTATGAAATTTTCAGAAAAAATATATGAAATTTTAGCCTAACTTCAGATAGGCATAACTTTTTGCTCGGGACTCGAAATTACAAGCCATTTACAGCTGCAGAAACTCGTACGAAATGATTTATCAGACAGAATGACAAATGATTAAATTTCACACAGGGACCAAAATTGACTCGTACGACATAAGATTTAACAACCAGAAATTCGTACGACACAAAATTAGCTTTCGTATGACAGTGAAATTTAACTCGTACGAGATAGGAATGAGCTAAAACAAGTAAAGAATTTACATTCTAAAAACTCATACGACACAGATTTATACCTTGTACGAGTTAGGATGAGGTGTTGTCCGAGACTGAAAGGAAGTTCGTACGAGCCAGAAAGACAACTCGTATGACAATCTGATTCTGATCCGACAGAGATGAAGTTTGAGGAACCTTGGGAGGCTGAAAAATGATGATTTTTGCCCCATGGTGGGCGCCAAAATGTCGTGCTCTGTGAATTGTACTTGTACCTACAAAAACAATGCACTCAATAAATCATTATAAGCAATGGTTAGAAGATATAATCAATGAAACACAAAACCATAGCTAATCGACTTATTGCCTCCTAGTAAATGCGAGTATGAATTTTGCTCTCAGATCTTAGTATGCAAATTCCAGTGACTTGACTACACTTAGATGGAGGATTTGAATGCTGAAAATGCATGATGTTAGCAAGAATAACATGATTAAGCTATATGAGTTCATGATTATCCTAGCATGATTCAGCTAAGATTTAAGCTAAAATGAGCATGATAACATTGCTAAAACTGATAAACTATAAGCTAGATGCCTATAGTAACAATGCTTAAGTACGAATGAGATGGGATCAAATGATATGCAAAAATCATATGAAAATTGGGACCAATATTGCTCTAAAATGAGGTCTATTTATAGGATTTTCCAAGGCTAGGGGTGAGTTGGCATGAATCAACGGTTGAGATTGATCTGAAGATATCAATGGTTAAATTGGAGGAGGATGGCAAAGGGGGTTGGATTAAAGGGAACATCTATCATCTCTATGGTGACAAGTGTCAAGAGGCTTCTAGAAGAGGTAGGATGAAAGGGAACACTTAGTGACAAGTGTCACAAAGGTTCTAGAAGATGTTGGATGAAAGGGGACATGGTGGTAGGTAGAATGGGTTAGGTTTAGGAGTGGTAGAAGTTAGGAGAATTTGAATTTAAAAATTCAAATATTAGGAAAATGGCTAATTAATCTCAACAACTCATTGATTTGATTTGTTTTAATTAATTAGGAGATTTAGAAGAAATGAATTTGATGGGGGGAATTAATTAATTAAAGGGGTGAAATGAACCTATTTAATAAATCCTTAGATTTATTAATAAGTAGATGAAAAGGGAGATTTAATCAAATTGCTTAGTGAATTCAATTAAATTGGGGAGGAGTGATTAATTAAATAATTGCTTATTTAATTAATTATCTTTAGACCATTTTTAGGTGTATACACTTATAACTTAAGTTTCTAGCCCCATCAACATTCTTTTTGCAAAGGTGTCTAAAACAACACAAAAAGTGAGATCAATGGTCATGTAATACTTGTGAAACTTATGTGGCATCACATGATTGGTTTCTTTTTACAACTAAGGGATACATTTTATTCAATTATGAGTAGTCATCATCAGCAATACCAACTCTATTGGTGCAATGTTTTCAAAAAATTGGACATCAAACTAACTAACAATTGCACCTTGGTGTGCAATGGGTACGCCGAAGAGGTCTAGAAGGCCAATTAGGAATGTTTTTGGTCTATTAGCTATATAGATTTGTTTAGTACATGAGGTCAATTGGTGGTCCATTTAGAAAATATTTTTGTTTGTTCAACATAGGGCTCAATAAAGACGTGATAGATTCAAATAGACTATAAATCTATTTACAAGCATCTAAACATGATTGAAACAATATCTTTGAATCAAGAAGATAATTAGGTTCCATTACCAACAGGCTCATTTTATGTTTGAAATAGGGATAGAGGGAGAGAGAGAGGGGGAGAGATAGAGATAGAAAGAGGGAGAGATAAAGGGGGAAGAGTGAGAGAGAGGGGGAAGAGTGAGAGAGAGGGGTAAGGAGATAGAGATAAAGATAGAGATAGAGATAGAGATAGAGATAGAGATGCATGTGGATATGGAGATGGAGAAGGAAATGGGTATAGAGAGGTAAAGAGAGAGAGGAGAGGGATAGATAGATATGGAAGAGATAAATATACTATGATAGAGATGTAAATAATGATAGACAAAAAATAGAAAGATAAAGATAGAGATGCCAAATGATATATAGAGGTAGAGAGATGGAAAGATAATGAAATAAAAATATAGGGATAAAAGGAAGAAGAAATATGGAGAGATAGAGATGAAGAGGTAAAGAGATATAGATACAAAGGTATAGGGAAATGGAAAGGGAAAGTGAGATAGATGGATGGATAGAGAGAGAGAGAGCCATGTTTAAAGATAGAGGGGAAAATATGAAGATAGGGTTGAGATGAAGATAGAAGGAGATAGGAAGTGGGAGAGAAATAGATATAAATATAAAGAGAGGTAGGAGGAAAGATAAAGATTAGGTGATAGCACGGGGAAGATAAAGAGGAAGAGGGATGGGGAGAGATAAAGAGAGATAAGATATAAGGAGATATTGAAAGTGGAAGTGAGAGAGGGAGAGAGACAAAGAGATAGATGAAAAGAGTAGATGTAGACAACTAGATATGGAGAGAGGTCCAGAGAGATAGGTAGAGAAGGGAGAGAGAAGAAGAGGGTGATGGAGAGAGAGAGATAGGTAGAGAGGAAGAGAGAATAAGATGTGTAAGATATAGCCCAATATATAGAGAGGGAGATGGAGAGGGAAAGATAGACCAATATATAGAGAGAGGGAGGGAGGGGGAGATATAGATAGAGGGATATATTAATAATATTTACTAATATATTATATTATATTATATAATAATTGTAGAATATAATATCTATTAATAAATATAACAATAATATTATTAATATAGCCTACCTATATGTTTAAAGGTGACCAGTGATTAAAACCGAGTTGAAAATCATCATGCAAAACCCAGTAGTCTCAAGAGGAGATATTTTGAATTAATCAAAATATCAAACTTATAATATTACTTTAGAAATAAGTTGTTGTGGTGTCATTCTGGAAGGCTTCACATGCTAGGGTTTCGACAAAAGGGAATTCCTTTGTTGCTCACCCTCCTGGCCATGGCATTGCTACCTAGGTTTTCACGGTGAGGGACAAAAGAGATAGATTTGGGAAGGAGTTGAGCCGATTGGAAGCAGGAATGGTGGTTTTGGAAGGCGTAATCGATAGGGTCTGGTTTTTCATGATGACAGTATGTCTGATAGATCTCCATTCTTGACCCCTTGATGTGTCTGAGAAGTTGTTGGGTGGGGGTCATAGAGGTGGTTTGTGTTGGCATTGCATGAAGATTGCATTGGATAAGTATAGTGTTATCATTGATGTCAATTGCAACCGGAAATGAAGCAAGGAATCTATCGGTAATGATGTAGTAAAGCAACCAGTGTCGATTTAGGGCTTATTTGGAACTTTAGAGGTCTTTGACCAAGTCTTGGTGATCTCCATAAATGGATATTAGATCATTGAGAACCCATCATGGATGGCTGTATGCAGATTTACCCACATGCATGTGGGCTTTTCATTGTGGTGTTTGAGAATGTGGTGGATAGGAACAAAGTTTTTGGGTGTGGTCATTGGTGCTGGGAGGATAGTCATCCCTTGATGCTGAAACCTTGGCATCTGGCTTCAACCTTCTATCAAAATCTTTTGATCGTACCCCTCTCTGGTTAAGGCTTCCAAACCTTCCAATGCATTTCTGGTTTAGTTCATGTTTTGAAGCTATTGGGAACTCCATAGGTAAATTTTTAATGACTAATGAAGGTTCTCTTAATTCATTGCATACTAATTTTTCTCGTGTTTTGTTGAGGTGGATGTTTCTAGGGATCTCCCTTCGGAGGTCTCTATTTCAACTTCAAAAGGTTGTTGGCTTCAGGAAGTGGACTATGAAGGGATTCCTTTTAGGTGTCAATGGTGTTTCAAGATTGGACATACTGCTGATTTTTGTGTCAAGCGTTGGGTGAAAAGACCTACAGTCATGGTGGAAAGAGGTTACCCCACAATTTAACACAGTGGATAAGGAGGAAGTGAATCTGGTCTCCCTCCAAGAGCTAGGGGATTTGCTGAAAAATGCCATTGCAACGGTCTTTGAATCAACAAAAGTGGATAAAGGTTTGATTTGTGGCTTGAATGGTGTGGCAGAAGGTGGTTAGCATTTGGGTGGTAGCTCCACTATGGCTGTTAGTGGGGCTTTACAGATTATGGAAGGTGGTTCTGGCTATATTGGGGGTAATGTTGTAGGGTTGGTTGATGGGATTCAGTTAGAACAGTGTTCTAGTGTTTGTCGGGGGCTTGGTGGTTTGGGGGTTCAAAATTTTAAATTACTGGAGAATGCTCGAGCGGAGGGTTGGGTAGAGGTGAAACGAAAAAAAGGGAATAGGGGACAAGGGGGAGTATTTGTAATGTCCCTGTTATTGAAGGGGGAAATGGAGTTGCATTAGGGGAGGTGGCTCCCTAATTGAAGCCCCACTTGGTCTGAGCCAGTTCAAATCTTGACTTATTAATAAAATTATCGCTATTATCGACAAAAAGAATAATTATTACTTAAGAAATAAATTTAGTATTTTACATTATATATTATAATATAATATATAATAATATGATTTTATTTGTACTATATATATAGTTGTGGATGTTTTATTTCTTTTATATGTATATGTATATGTATATATATATTTGTGTGTGTGTATCTATATATATACTCAATTTCATTTGTTTATTTAGATTGTATTCTCCTTTTCGATTGTATATGGTCACAGAAATACTGCGATCGATTTGATTACATGCAATGGCTGTTAGGCATGGATAGTCTGGTAGATTCCCTTTTGTTCTGATTACAGGGACAGAGAAGGTTCCTTTTCAGATAGTTCTATTACTTTTATTCATTAATATTCTGATGCATTGTTTATGAAATGCCGATATTGATGATGCTGGAGAATTTAAGTTCTGCTTAATTGAGCATTCAGTGGCCTCATGTAATTCGGCCTTAGGATGAGGATAAGTAGATCTTTTTATTAAGCATTCGACGACTGCAGATTTCAATCTTTGGCTGAATCATAGTCTATTTCAGGATCTATCTTTCTAATGCGCCAGTAAAGGGTAGATGATCAGTTCTTTCTAAAGTTATATTCTTGTAAGTAGCATTCTTCTGAATTATGAGTTTACTTGTAGATAGTACTTAAGTTATGTAATTGAAAAGAGGGTACTAGTTACTATTTACTGCATTCTTATCTGTTTAACAAGTTCTGCAACAATGTAGTGGTTTCAGCATTTCAGGGCAGCATTGTAAGTTAAAGTATGAGTCGCCTAGGTGTTCACTCGGGGATGGTTGAAGGAACATGAACATGATAGGTGATGTCGAAGGAATGGAAATTAGAGGCTAACAGAGAAGCATCTACTTCTGCAATAAGAGAAGTATTTAAGGCAGAATACAATGTATTATATGTATTTCTAATGTTGTACGAGGGGAGAAAATTCCCTAGTAAAGCCATGTATTATCTGCGTTAGTGTTAGGTAATAAAGCCTTCATCAGCTCATGTATATCTGTAAATAGTATTTCTAGGAAGATTTTCCTTGGGCAAGACCAGAGGTTTTCTTTACCCTATTCTTTCCTACCGGTGCCCACACTGAATTGGGATGTAAAATATTTTCAAAATTAATAAACTTATTCGGCTACGACCTATTACCTATCAATTTTTTTTTAATTTGTACTATATATATTATAATACTATATATTATAATGATAGATTTTATATCAAATGAAATATGATACAAAAAAAATAAAAAATAATATCATATATAAATTAATTTATAATAATTATAAAATATAATGGTATTTTTTTTTTAAATATCATATAAAAAAGATTTAACCAAATTATCAAAATTTTATAAAATAAATCATGTATAAATTAAAACACAAATTCAAAGTATAATTATTCTACAATAATTAAAAATTTAATTAGATAAATAATTATAATTTAACATAATTGTAGTAACTTTTACTAATTATTTGTATTTTCACTACTAATTAAAATAATGTCTAAACTTAAATCTAAATTAAAAATTAAAATAAAATAAACTAAATGTAAATTCAAAGTATATCAAAATTCAAATGTTAACAAAAATGATAATTAAAAGAATTGCAATAGTAAATAATAAACTTATTAAGTTGATAATTAAATTATATATATATATATATATATATTAGAATTGAAATATTCATAATATATATAAATCAAAAGTAATTTTTTTTTTTTTTAATAAGTAAATATCTGCATAGGGGCAACACCCTTGTATTAAACAAAAAGGAGGATACAAGGCCTGATTCAAAAAGAGCAGTAGGGGGAAAGAATTAGGAAGAAAATCCCCTACCATAGCTCAAGTCTAAGACAAGAAAGACTAGCCCTGAGGGCTGGAAGAGTACAAACATAAACCAACCTCTTACAAAAATAGAGGTTTTCTGACAAAAACATACAAGCTCAAAAAAGTAGAGAGACTGGAGTGCGTAGTGACAACCGGAGTCAAAGGGAGTCTTCAGAAGCATCATCTGCTAACGCATTAGCCACATCTAGCAGAATGGGACATTCCATGCCACAATTCGCATGAGCAGTTGATTCTGCCTTCTCCTTTGGGAGTCGGTAGTCATTTGGGATCCACTCTTTGCCCAACCCAAAACCCCAGTCATTTCCATCTACCAGATCTCTGTTCTCCAAAATCCCAAAGTCATCGATACCCGCAATATCTTCATCACAAAGAAATTTTGCTCGCCAATCCGAAGTGAAACCGCTATGTATACCAGCCGCTTTAAATAGGAAATCAATGTTCCTGGAGATGCCAGGTCAGGTTGCTTGGAGAGACTCGAAATCCAGAGAATTGAAAATCACAAGCTTCTTAACCTCCGCTCCGTTGCCTAGCGACATATAATAGTTTTGGGGTAGCGAAATTCTAAGATTGGCATCAATATTGTCCAATACAACATCTGTTTCCCCCAACAGGCAATGCTTAAACATCATTTGCGTTAATAGTTTTGCTTTCTGCTTACTAGTACCCATGCAAATTATCATTGCAAGAAAAAAGGCTGGGATATCGGCGTTGGATCTGTACCTGTGATACGCCATGAGGAATTCCTTTCCTAGAATCCTCTTAATGCTGTGGAGAATGAGAGGATGCCAAGAGAAGAGGACCTCTTGCAGACGTCTGTCCGTGATTTTGCCTAGGAAAGCCATCTGGCAACAAGTAGCTTCAAGGAGGATTGGGGTCTCCATAGCTAATCACCAAAAAGAAAAGCAATTGTTTGATGGAAAGAAGGGTATACCATTGTTAAATAGTGTGGCATCAAACCAGAGAATACGACACCCTGCAAGCAATTCATACCCAATGAATATCCACACGCGTAAGCTGCCAGTAACCACAAACCATCTGCGCCAAAGCTCCTCAACTTGGTGTCGATTGACTTTAAGCATCAAGTGATTGAAAACAAATCATGAGAGAATATAGTTGTGACTAGATTTTAAAGTACACTTATATTTAATTGCCCCGAGGCCAAAACCAACACTAATCAATGATGCTGGCAAGCATCACATCACGTTGGTGAGAAGAGACCATAACAGGTAAATAGGGCAAACAATCAATCTCTCCATCGAAAACCATGACCGAGGGTAAAGTGGCTACCGAGGAGAAAAGCAACAAATTGCTCCACAGCCGGCAGTTGCGAAATGAACCGGAGAGCACACAACCATCACTAGACCCACTCGAAGAGTGACCCCCTAAACGAAGAGTGAGGATAGCATGTCAACCTGTGGAACCAATGCCACATCACCAACCGGCCCCCAAAAACATCATCAGTGAAAAATCAGGTGGGGTCACCTATGACTATAGCCAATTTAGAAAGTCTATCAACTTCACCATTACCTTCCCTGTAAATGTGGCTAACCCAAGATTCCTTAAAGCTAGCTAGCAGCGCCAAGATCGGTCGAAGCCACTGGTTAAGATGCCAACTAGGGATGTTATTACAACAGATTGCATTAATAACATTTAATGAGTCTCCCTCCAAATGAATTCTCTGCAACCCTAGTTCCTTCCCTAACTGAAGACCTCTGAAAGACGCTCTGAATTCCACTCTGATTTCTTTTAAACAGAGACCATCAAAGTCCCTCAGAATACAACCAACTCCACTTTGACCCGGATTTCTTGCATACGCACCATCAAAGTTTACCTTACACCACCCAACTTCTGGCACATCCCATTTCACCCCCACTCTTGGATTGATCTGATCCACTGGGGTACCTAGTCCAAAGATTAGAGGGATGAGGAGGTTTGGAAGAACCAGCTTAATCTTACAATCCCAGTTCGTGAACAAATTTTTATTTAATGATTTGGATTGGGAAGCCTCATTCAGGAGTTCAGCCAGGTGGTTCTCTATTTTCCCACACAGAGACAATAGGCTCATTTCTTTACCCTAGAAGATTTTGTAGTTCCTTTCTTTCCATATTTCCCAGATCAGAAGAGATGGGAGAATAAAAAGCAAATTAGAAAAAACAGCCTTACCTGTTGGTTTAGGCCATTGCAAAAACTAGTTGACCAGCCCTGTTGGGAAGGGGCCAAAGATTCATAGTTTACCCATGAAATGCCACCAGCAGTGACTGGAGAATTTACAGTGGAGAAGAAGATGATCCATAGTCTGTTCCTTTTCCAAACATAAAGGACATCTGTTGGGTTTATTGATACCCATTGATTGGAGCCTTTCTTGAGTCAAGATTTTTCTCTAACAAGCCAGCCAGGCAAAGGAGCCCGCTTTGGGAAGGAGATGTTGATGCCAAAAAAGATTAAAAGGCTAGTCTTGTTTGTCGATAGCCGCTTCTTTCTGTTTATAACCAAAACATACTTTGTATTTGCCATCGGAGGAGCCGCACCACCCAATAATGTCCCTATTAGGGGAAGGGAAAATAAACCTTTTGTTGAGAATGTCAGTAAACAGGTCCTTCTGATGTTGATCCAAGTCCAGCTGATCCAAAGAGTTCCATTTCCATTTGGCAATACCATTTTCTTGGATCGGATAACCATAATCACAGATATTGTGCCCCCAAAGGCGACAGGTTTCTGCCATAATAGGTTGCAGAGAGGGCTTGTGGCATAGGGAAGCTTCACCAGACTAAGAATCAAAGCAAAAGGAGGCATCCCTACCATTCCTGACATCCCAGGTAACTTGATCACTGATGATTTCCCTATTGTCCAAAATGAAATTCCAGATAGCTGAGCCTCTGGGAGGATTGTTGATAGTCAGTATCCTTTTAGGCTCCAGGGAGTCCAGATATTTGTGTTTTAAGAGCCTTACCCATTTTTGCTTCTCGCCGCTACATATCTCCCAAACCAACTTAGCACCCATTGCTAAATTCATAATTGAGATTTGGCGAATGCCAGCACCTCCTGCCTTTTTTGGTTGGTAGATCTTTTTCCAAGCTATCAAAGGGAATTTACCTTTGTCATTCGAACCATTCCAAAGGAATTTTCTCATTTGAGAAATCAATTCATCTTCAATTGCCACCGATAATCTTAGGAAAGCCATGGAAAAAATCGGTAGCGCTGAAAGAACCAATTTTATCATAGTAAGCTTCCTAGCAGAGGATGACCACTTGCCTTTCCAAGATGCAAGTTTGGATTTGCACTTATCAATAAGATGCTTCTAGTAGTGAGATCTATTGCTACCAATGAAGAGGGGAGTACCAAGAAACTTCCCAGGGAAGTTAGCGACTCTGAGATTAAGAATCCTTGATAATATAGATTGTAGGTTAAGGGAGGTGTGGACAAAAAGTACTTCAGATTTATGCCAGTTGATTTTCTGCCCGGAAGCCAAACAATAATCTTCAAGGCATGATTTAATAGTTCTAGCTTCTCGCCTACAAGCCGAACCAAACAGAATGGTGTCATCAACAAACTGGAGATGAGTCATTTTTTCAACCCCTGTTGCCACATTAACTCCAACTCAACAGTCATCTTGCTGAAGAGCTCTAATAGATCGACCTAGAGCTTCAACCATTATGATAAACAAAAATGGTGATAATGGATCACCTTGTCAGATTCCTCTTGTCGAAGAGAAAAAACCTTGGGATGAGCCATTAACTAGAACAGAGAATTTGGGTGAAGAAAGACAACTCGTGACCCAAGTGAGCCATTCCTTGTAGAAGCCAAATTTATTAAGAACATCAAATAAGAAAACCCTGTCCACCATGTCATAAGCTTTTAGGATGTCTAGTTTTAAAACCATACAGGAGTCCTTGGTCTTTTGGGCTATGTGAAGCGTTTCATGAGCAACGATAATGCCTTCCACAATGAATCTTCCAGGGGCAAAACCACTTTGTTCATCTGATATAATGTGATTAGGAGGGGCTTCAATCTGTTAGCAATGATCTTTGTTACAATCTTATATACAATGTTGCATAGAGCAATGGGCCTAAAGTCACTCATTTGTTGTGGATTTTGCTTCTTCAAAATTAGAGTAAAAAAGGTGTGATTGAAATCCCCTAACATAGTCATCTTCTTTCTTGATTCTTCTACTGCAAGGTATAGATCTCAAGCAATGATATCCCAGAAATGATGGAAGAAAGTAGCAGGTAAGCCATTCGGGCTAGGAGTCTTATCCGGTTTCAGCTGGAAGGTGGTAGTCCTTACCTCATCAATTGAAATAGGAGTACAGAGAGCTGTATTTTGATCACTGGATATAACAGATGGGATTGAGTTCAGAATTCTGGTTCTTGCTTCATGATCGATCTGATGGACCACGTTCAACAAAGAGTCAAAGAATCTTACAGCTTCCTGCGCAATGTCCTCATAATTCCTGATAGTAACTCCATCCGGTCTCATAATCTCTGATATTCTGTTTCTATTTCGATAGGCAATGGCCGACCGATGGAAGAATTTGGTGTTTTTGTCACCTTCCTTAAGCCACAACTCCCTTGATTTTTGACGCCAATGAATTTCCTCACACCGAAGGATTTCATTTAGGTCAGACTTGAGAGAATTTTCTTTGATAAATAGATCCACAGTCATTCCAGAAGTGATTACAGAGCTGGTTAAGTCTGCCAGTTCAGCCTTAATTCTTAATTTCTCCATATGAATATTCTTGAAATGGCTCTTATTCTATTCTTTGATCTCGACCTTAATATAATTGAGCTTTTTATTGAGAATGAAAAGTCTCAAATAATTCCCAAAAATCGGTTCATTCCACCAAGCGGCTATAAGGTCATATAGTTCAGGCATTCTGAACCACATTTTCTCAAATCGGAAGGGGGTACCCCCCTCCGCTTGACCCAAAGCGACCTCCAGACAGATCAGGTAGTGATCTGATCTGATAAGCGAGAAAATCGACGATTCTAAAGCTAAATTTTGTCCTAACCACTCACCAGAGACAAGAAACCGGTCAAGCCTTTCAGCAATATTAGTAAAACCCGTTCTCCGGTCCGTCCATGTGAATATACCATTTTTTGGAACAATGTCTAAAAGGTGATTCTACTCAACAAAATCCAAAAAGTCCTTCTGGGAAGTACCAGTTCTCTTAATACCCCCACTTTTCTTAGTGCCAGAGAGGATCATATTGAAGTCGCCGACTACCACGCAACTACCATCGGTAATACTATTTAGTTTGCTGGATAAGAGAGCCCAAAGAGCCCATTTATCATCGGCAGTAGATGGTCCGTACACATTGAAAAGATTGAAATTCTCATTCCATCCAAGAATGGTAACCGAGCAGTGTTGCCAATAATTATCATTCCCTACAAGTGAGATCTTAACATTCATGGGGTTCCAAATGATACCCAAGCCACCAGAGGCTCCATCCGATTGCCTAAAAAGCCCATTCCACTATTTCCAAACTCTCATTTTAGCAGCAGTCTCAGCCATGCTCTATTTAGTTTCCTTAAGTAGCCAAATATCTCCTTTAGCGTCATCAATCTAGTGCTTAATCAAGCACCATTTGTCAGGGGCATTGATGCCCTTGACATTCCAAGATAGGAGTTTCATTGCTCCTGGGGAAGGGTATTTCCCTTCCCTAAATTAAGTTTGGTTTGACCACAGGCAGCACCAGCCACTACAAGCATAACATTTTTGGACTTGCACGCCTGCACACCTTTTGGCTTAAAATTAGGTTTGTCAATAGTTGAATCCGATTTACCAAAACCTTTTGGAGTACCCTCCACTATAAGATCTGAGTCCGGTTCAAAGTCTTCCTCCCCCTTCAAGGTGAAGGTTTCAATTTCACCATCTTCTAGCTCAATGCTTGTCGAGGAGCAGATCTTCCCTCCCATCTCCCTCAACGTGCCAGTCTCCATAACCAAAGAGTGAAGGTTGCCATCTTCAATTACCAGTTGATTCCTAGGCACACAGGGGGAGGGTGGAAGTGAATCCGCTAACTTAGATTCAATATCTGCCTGTAGGGTTTTGGTCTTCTCTAAAAGTGTGAGAAGATCTTGTTGACTCTCGCATTGACCAGAGGAGGGAGGAATTATGATCAAAGGGGTTGCTTCCATTAGTGGGACATTGTCATTGTCAAGAGTGTTGTTACAAATAGCTTCCCCAGTGTCAAAAGCATTAGAAGGTTCCAGTTGCAGATTTACCTCAATAGGAGATTGCATACAGGAATAACTTCACTGAATCATAGCTGAAACATCACTACTAATACCGGTATGATCCAAGGAAAAGCATATAGGACAAATATGCAGTTGATCTTCTCTGTCAATCTTTTGGATTTAGATCTTCCTTGCCCCAATAATGCTGACTTCATCGGGAATCTTGGTGATTTGATCCGTGCTAATACAAATTCTGAGGAAGCTTCCCCATAATTTATCCTCCAAGATATCATCTACTGATACAAAGGTGCCAAATTCTTTGCATATATCCTTGATGACATCAATGTGCCAATAATCTGAGGGACAATTATGCAGTCTTATCCATACCTTGCTATCCGATAGTACATACGTTCGGGGGTTGAAATTGGGCTGCCAATCAATGGTGTGAACTTCAATGCCATCTAAGATGTATGGACCTTTGTTTTGCGCTTGCCATTTATCCTTATTGCTCATAAATTTAATCATATAAAAATCATTCTAGAGGATGTTAATGTTATTATCCTTACCCCACTACGCTCTACACTAGGATTCAAAATTATCCTTAACCCACTTTCCACCACCCCACTTGATGAAAAGGCAAGACTCAAGCAAATTTGACCTAGCAGAATTAATTTTATTCTCATCCAAAAAGATGGTGGGTCTTGAGGTTTTTCTTACCGGTTTATGAAAGAGGGGTCGCTGGGGGAGGGAGGTTGCTCTTCGAAAGTCAGGGCATCTTTCATGGCTCGACCAAGGGTTCTGATTGTTAGGATAGAAATTGGATCTCCAAAACCTAGCTTGGCTCGCCCTTGAGTTGTATTGCCTGAAGTGCCCATTCCGCTTTTGGGGATTACCGTGATCAATCTGGGGAACCAAAAAGAGTTAGAGTGAGGATTGCCTCTCTCGGGTGCCGCACTGGAATTGCTAGGTTTAGGCAGTGGATACCAGTATCTGGGAGCCTCAAATGTGAGATGCTTAGCCTTATGAAACCAACCTTTGTTATTCGAAATAAAACCATTCTCCTTCCACTTATGCGGGTCAATAGGGCACTGGTTGCCATTTGAGTAAGGGTTTCCAAAGTTTAACCGCGGTCTGGAATATCTGTTGCCCTGGACCATATCTGCTTTCCCAACATTAATCGGTTTCTGCAATCTACTTGTCTTGATGGGGAAAGCAATGTCTGCTTCATCGCTCCAAGATCCAACCTTCGAAGACTGCGCGCCGAAATAGCGCACATCAGTAACCCTGCTCCTATCGCCAGTGCCGATCCTGTTGCCATCTAGTGCCGCCATTTCGCTCCCTCCCTTCCGAATCCAAAAGTAACTTAATTTTAATCAATATTTATAATTTCATTAAAAAAGAAAAGTTAAATCAAAATT
This sequence comes from Cryptomeria japonica, assembly GCF_030272615.1. Lineage (NCBI taxonomy): Eukaryota > Viridiplantae > Streptophyta > Pinopsida > Cupressales > Cupressaceae > Cryptomeria > Cryptomeria japonica. Next base: position 433,310,490 of record NC_081405.1, read on the forward strand.
AATACAAAATTAAAATAAAAACTAATGTAAAATTCAAATATATAGAATCTTAATATTAATAAAAATAATAATTGAAAATAAATCAATTATAAATTTATTAAATAAATAATTAATATATTTTAAAAATTTATTATTATTATTATTGACACATTTAAAAAAAATTATTATAAAATTTTTCATATATTATATATTGAAAATCAGTTATTATAATAAAAATAACAATTTAAAATAAATTAATAATAAATAATAAATTTATTAAATAAATAAATAATTAATATATTTTGAAAATTTATTATTATCAATTGCTAAGCTATTTAGAAAATGATGATGTTTATGCAACAATTGTCCCATTGAAGAAGTGATAGCTTTGAATATATTGTGTATTTATTTTATAGGGAACCAAACATAAGTGAAAGAAAACCTTTCAATCAAGAAGATAATTGGACTCCATTACCAATAGGCCCATGTTATGTTTGTAATAGTGAGAGAGAAGAGATGAATAGATAAAGAGAGTGAGACATGTTTAAAGATAGGGGCAGAGGGGAATATAGAGATATAGATGAAAGTGAAGAGAGAGAGGGAGGGGGCAAAGGAGAGGTCTACGAAGAAATAGAGGGGGAGAGAGAGAGAGAGAGGGAGAGATATTGATGGGTAAAGAGAGTGAGACATGTCTCGATAGAGCGAGAGAGGAAGAGGGGGAGAAATAAATAGAGATATAGATGTAGAGGGAGAAGGAGAGATAAAGATAGAGATAAGGAGACAAAAAGAGATATAAAAGAAGAGATGTAGAGATACAAAGGGAGAGGAAGAGGGATATGTGTGGGCCAATTTGTAACTCAGACTCATAATGAATATTTTGACCTAGGTTGACAGCTAGTATGGTGGCTATACCTTTAGTAAATATTTGAACCAATGATAATAGTTTTAACAAAATTTTGAATTATTTGTGATTCACATGTATAACCTCATTTAAATTTTTTTTTTTTTCATGTATGCACCATCTTTTAGTGTCCTTATCCACTTATACTTCTGAAGACATAATACATATGAGGAATTTTGTAGAGAGAGTGCCAAGGGAGGAAGCTACTTAGGAATTGCATACATTGTCACTTCTCTTGTTTTGTTTCTCACCTTTGGGAGACTCAAATTACACCATGCCATTATTTTCCTTATATACATACTTGCCTTGCTTTAGTTTAACATACAATCTTATGACCATAAATTGTGAGGTCAAGTCATCCTAAAGTCCATACAACCTTGCACCCTTCTAATGACATGTTTGTTGATAATCACATCCTAAAATAAATTAACACTAGCTTTGATTTTTTGTCCAATAACCATTAAGTTTAATTTAATCTAAATTGTCTTATTACATCTATACATTTTTCATAAATTTAATTATGAACTAAAACATATATTATTGATATTATTACAAATAATATTAAATTGATAAAAAAAAAAATACAAAATAGTATTAAACTAATTTATTATATAATATTAAATAGAATTTAAATAATACCTATTATTGATTAATAAGGTAGATATAATATAATTATAGATAACAAGGTTGTTTCTATAATTATAAAATAAAAACCAATAAAATTCATAGATAAAAAATTAAAATAAATTATTTTTAAAATTGAAAATATAATTATAAAAAATAATATGTAGAATTTCACATTTTTAATAATATTAAAAATCAAATCAAAATAAATGACAATTGTCTTCCTAGAATAGAATTATATAATATTTATTTAAAGAAATTATTTTTAAAACTCAGAATATAATTAAAACAATTATATATCAAACTTTATACTTTTAAAAATTGTTAGAAGTTGTATGTCCTTCGATTATTTATGCTGGATTGTTTGTGTGGACAACGATGAGGGTAGAACAAATGGTGAACCATTTTAAATGACAACGATATGCAAATGGTAAAAGCAAACATCCAGAGACGACGAGAAACAATAAAATCGATGGAAAAACTCACGAGTAATCCAATGATCAGAAACAGTTGAATCATCTTGCATCTTCTTTCCTACTTTACACGTCCTCGATGGTCCATATTAGGTCGTCCCTTTCAAATAACATTAAAATACATCATAATTAATAAAAATATAAAATTTTATAATATAATAATATTTTTAAAACATATCTAATAAATTATATTATGTTAAATTTAAATATTATATATAATAATAATAAATATATATAATTCAAATAACAAATTTAAGATTAGTTGATAAAGAGTAAACAATTTAAATCATAAATCATAATATTTGATCTATATTATTATTTAGAAAATCTAAAATAATTAACTTTTATTATAGTATTGTTTATGGTGAAAAGTGGAAACAACAATATTGAAAGACTAATATGGAAATGAATTAATTAAATAAATAAAGATTTATTTAATTAATATAAGAAGTGGGATCAATTAAATAAATAAAAGTATTTATTTAATTTAGGAAAAGGATAATTTAAATAAATAAATGTATTTATTTAAATGAGAAATAAGGCTAGAAGAGGATAAATGAATTAATTAAATAAATAAAGATTTATTTAATTAATAGAAGAATTAGGCTTAAGTAATTAAATAAATAAAGATATTTATTTAATTAGACTGGACAATTTTAGGTGTCTACATTTTGCCCCTCTTTGAGACAATGCAGCTTGTTGTGTTGTTTCAAAGAAGATAATATGAACTGATACAAAGTTGTCCCAAGATGGGAATGATATGCCCCTCGAGAGATTGGATGAAAATGTCTGAAAAGATCACAGACAATCTCTCAATAAGAAAGAAAGGCTAGAATGGACTGACTAGATAGGATAGAGTGATAGAGTCATGAGATTAAGAAGACTGACTTGGGAGACTAGGGCTAGGGCTAGGGCTAGGGCAGTCTATAAGATAGACCACGAGGGGAAAACATCCTCATTGTCATCCACACATCCAAGAGATCAGAGTGCAGAGAGAGAATAGAGCAGCAACAGTCAGCAGTGATGGCATTGGTTCACAGATTCGATCGCGTTCGCTGATTTTAGAGGCCAACAGATGTAGGAGAGTCGGTGAGTACCACAAAACCTCCTTGTGCTTCGTTGCATTGATTGTTGTCATAAATGCATGCTAGGTAGCACATTTAATGCATTTTAGAATATGTCAAACAAGGTAAAAAATGCTAAGGCATGTTTGTGTAGAGCATAGGCACGTTTGTGTATTTCAGGCGCGTCTGTGCAGAGAAGGCGCGTTTGTGCAATATGTAAGCACGTTTATGTCATGAAGGCGCGTTTATGTCTTCAAGGCCAAATCGGCAATTCTGTGATGAACATACACTATCAATTGGATAAGTTGCTGAGAGGATACACTCAAGCAGGTCCTCTAGGGAAAACTAGAATAGTAGATAGGGCTAGGATTGACAATTTTGTGATAGAACATACGTTGCCAATTAGGAAACTACTCAAGAGGATACACTCAAGTAGAGGCCCTAGGATAAGATAGATCAAGGCACTTTGTGATGAACAGGGAGTACCAAGACAAAGTACTTTGTGATGAACAAGGAGTACTAAAAAAAAGAGCAGCACTTTGTGGTGAACAGTGAGTGCAAATATGAGCAGCACTTTGTGATGAACAGGGAGTGCAAAAACATGTAGTACTTTGTGATGAACAGGGAGTACCACTAGGATAAACAAAAGCACTTTGTGATTAACAGTGAGTGTCACTAGGATAGAGTATCATAAGCACTTAGATAAAAAGCAACATTTTGTGATGAACAGGGAATACCACTTTAACTGACACAATTGATTTGCTTGACTGCAGGAGTACCTACATATGCTGGAGTCACGAGAGAGATTCCCATCAACTCAGAGATTACGACCAGAGCTGACTTTTGAGGACAAAGCAGCTATTGAGGTAATGGGTTCACGATATATTTTGTATGTGCTTGAGTTTCGAGTGAACATGGGATTGCTGACTGTGCTAGCTGAGAGATGGCACTCAGAGACTTGTAGTTTTCATTTTCTGATGGGTGAGATGACAGTCACCTTAGAGGATGTATATAGGATACTATGGATACCGATCGATGGGGAGTTAGTTCCTTATGATCATGAAAGAGATAGGGATGCACTAAGATGAGTGTTCCAGGATCCGGGAGTGGAGATGAGGGCTGGACACGTGGCGTGGGATACCATGACACGAATAGGATTAGCACTACTAGCAGTATTGGCAAGAGTGATCAGCGGATTCCTCTATCCGGATAGGGTGACATGAGGGTTGGTTGTGTAGCCATATGTATTTTGACATCATTGTATCATGACACTTATGCTTTTGATATATATATATATATATGAGATGATTCATCCTTGCGGCAGCTATATGCATGTCTACCTATGTGATGCTTCTATATGTTTTATGTTGCATGTTTCTATATGATGCTTATGATATGGATGCAAATATGTACATGATGGAATGCAATAATTTTGTTCTTTTATGTTTTAATATGTTATGTATGATGCAAATGTGAATATATGGAATGCATATGAATATGATAATGCAAATGACTATTTACATGATAAGAATGTAAAATGTGCTAACATGTGTTGTGTGCAGGATGTGATGTAATTGTGATATCTATATATATGTATGAAATGCTTAATATGTGGAAATGTAGGTGCAACTACATGAAATGCAAATATTTTTGGTGTGTCATTATACTCAGTCATGTGATAGCAGGCTACACAGACTCAAGAAGGACGATGGAGGTCAATCAAGAAAGGGGGATGGAAGATAGAAGATGTGGAAGTGAAAGAGCTTCTTGTGTGTTATTATCATTGAGCTTTATTATGGCAAGTAGGTTATGACAATCGAGGCATATGTTCGACCTAGAAAGTCATTGTACCTATTTGCATGGAGATAAGACAGTTGAAAACAAGGAATGCCCCAATTCATACTAGACTCACAATGTCCTCATATCCTTGGACAAGTCATAGCATTGCTAAGAGACAATCCCCAGACAACAAAGAAAAATAGGTGACGATAGCCCATCCTCGCCTTTCTAGTCAAAGACATCCTGGAGATAGAATCTCTAGTCAGAGACATCCTGGAAAAGCTAAAAGACATGTCACCAAAAGATAAAATCAAAAGAAAACCAAGACTCGACACCAACATCCACTGTAGTCCTCAAGTTTAGTGTCTCTTGTCACTTGTATAAGTCTTATTTGATTGTGATCATAATGTTTACTTTCACAAAAGGATAGATAGCACTAAACCATAATGTTGTCTGAGTCTGTTGAAAGATTTGGTTTTGTTGAAGCCCATTGTTGCTTGTCTCATCTAAAATTGACTGAATCCATGCAACTGATACTTTATTATGGAGAAGATGGAACTTTATTGCAGATTGGCGATGCAAATGTTGCTTTATTGTGGATTGTGCGTGGATAGACTGAAGAAAACTTGAAGAAACTGTACTCCTCAGAATATGCGATGCTCTCAGTTCCACACCCATCACTAGACGTAGGACTTTCCTTAGCCACAAATAGGAGCTGATTTATTATGGATGGAAAGGTTGGATTATTAGGAATGGATAACCAATCTTGGGTAGATCAATAACAAGCCATGATGGGAATGGGTAAGTTTGTTATAAATGAATAGGTCATGAGTGTGTGCAAAGTGAAAGGATGAGATGGAATCCTGAAGGAGGGAGGAGCAATGTCTCTATGCATGGCGTTGGTGACCCAGTTTTCACCATAGTACTTTCCCAAGGCGCCACCGAAGTGGTTTTCATCGTTGGACGAAATGTTTTTCTATTTTTCAATTTATTTTTTGTGTTACAAGGCACCTGTTTGCCCAGTTTTCACCAGGTAACGATTTTTTTATTTTTATGATTTTATTTTTTGTATTTTTTTGTGTTTTTGAATTAGGATACTCTGAAGAGCTATGTGTAAAACTTGTGAAGGTGCATGTTGTTGATAGGATCGTCCAAAGGTTCACCATCTAGAGTTGAAAGCTGATATGCATCAGATCCATAGGTTGTTGTAATGATGTAAGGACCAAGCCAGTTTGGTTCAAACTTGCCCTTCTTCTCTCTGTCTTGCTGATTTTTAGGATTTTTTCTGAGAACTAAGTCACCTACCTCAAATGTGTGAGGCTTGACTTTATGATTGTAACTGTGATGTTCCTTGACTGAATGATATGTAGCTCGAGTGACTGTCTTCCTTGATAAGGGAACTAAGATATAATTACTAATGTGTGGACTACGTAGGCCCGTAAGTTTGGGCATCCTTGATAACAAAGTCCTTTGAGAATGTTCCATTAAATGTCCATGATGTATCACCAAGAGGGAAAGGATGTGTGGAACAAGTGGATGAGTGATGAAGGCTTATGATTCTGAAAAAAAGTGAAAGTAGGATAGCATGATGGAGACTTAGGATCAACAAGTATGCTTTTTGACTTGAAATTTTAGAACTTTTGCCCCCAGTTATTTTGATATTAGGGGAGATCAACTCTTGTTCTTTTTTCTTCATAGGATTTTTATCCTTGACTTTGATTTTTGTAGAGTCCAACAGCTTTTGATTTTGATTTGGACTAAAGGAATTTTCTTTATTTTTGACTTTTAGATTTTTCTTTTCAAATCTTGATTTTTCATCCCCAATGAGTAAGGGTTTTTGTAATTCTTGTTGATCCAAGTCTGGAAGTGGATTGGAAATGGAAGGAGCGGATGATATGGTAAGGCTATGTGAGTTATCAAGAGGGTTGGCGATATGCTCAATAGATTCTTCGTTGGAACCACTCTTAGGATTATTGATATCAAGAGTTGCTTACACCATTAGAGGAGATTTGCATTCAGACTTAGTAGCCACAACACTAGGTGGTTCACACCCAATTCCTTGATATTGTAAATTGTTTATAGACTGTTCCTGTTGAGTGAATGCCTTAAGAGATAGTGGGAGTTGATCAACATGAAAGATATACTCACCACATCCCGGGTCTTTAACCTTGAGTTGTTCTTTGAGCTCTGTTTGTGTGGATGTAGAAGCTTTTAATGATTCTGGATCAACATATGTTGAAGATGGAACAACTTCTCGATTGACTGGTATTGTTATTCCTGATCTAGGTCACAAATTGTTGCAATATATGAATGGATTTGGGTCAGCTTTGACGGTCACTTCAACTCCATTGTGTGGAAACTTGATACATCGATGATATGTAGATGGGACTATGCTCATCTCATGAATCCATTGGCATCCTAGCAATATGTTGTATGTGAGATCAAGATCTAGGACTTGACAAACCACATCTTTTGTAACTGGCCCAACTCTGAGAGGTAAGGTGTTTGTTCCTTTGGATGAATTCTCTTCATCATCATATGCTTTGATGGTAATTTTATTTGTAGAATTCACAAATTTATTAGAATATCCCAATTGTTTAATAGTGCTCAATGTACAAATGTTTAGACCTTCTCCTCCATCTATTAGGACTCGTTTTATTCGATGTTTATGTAGAAAGGCTTCAATGTGTAAAGGTACGTTATGTGGTTGACTCATGGAGGCGTCATCGGCTTCTGTGAATGTAAGGGAGTGTGGAATGGAAAGGTATCCCCCTATGGCTTGAAACTGGTTCACGTTCAGATCAGTAGGGACGAAAGTGTCTCTCAAATTTTTGTCAAGAATGGCTTTATGTGCGGGGGATATGCATAAGAGCTTGAGGATGGAGATAAGTGCGGGTGTCTTCCCTAACTATTCTACAAGGTCATACTCAGGTTTGGTTGATGAGGAAGTGGTGGTTTTAGCTGGAGCACCTTGCAAGGTGACCTTACCTCGACAAGTTGTGACATTACATTCAGAGGTATGTTCAGAAGAAGATCCAATGCCTTTCAGGACAACCTTGGGTCTTTGGGTAGAATTTTTAGGCGTTTTGTCCTTTATGATAATGGTAGAGACATAATTATCCATCAAAATGTGATTGACAGTTGAATCATAGTTATAGGATGCTCTGGTATAATTGGTTTTCTCATCTATGGCTTTGGCTTTTCCCTGGTCATGTTTTGGGAATGGTTCTTTAAGCATCTCATGTTCTTGATTGGATGAGTGTCCTTCAATCTCATTGTCACCTCTATCGATGAGATCTTGTATGATATTCTTCATTCGATGACAATTTCCTATCTTATGACCTTTTCTCTTATGAAATTCACAATACTCATCATCATTCCACCAATTTGGTTTAACCTTTGGCTCATATGGGGGCAAATCTGGAATTGTTATTATCTTGTTTGCCACTAGCTTTTTGAAAACGGACTCAAGTGGTTCTCCCAATGGAGTGTACTTCCTTCGTGATTTCAAAGTTGTTTGAGTATTCACTTGATTGTTTGTAGAGCTTGATCCCAAAAAAATGATTTTGGGTCGTACTGTATTGGCATCCACAACACCATCATTGACTGTGTTCTTATTTTTATTCCAAAATCTTGGCTTGTCTTTTCCTTTAAAGTCCTTTTTGTTTTCTTTGAATATTTTTATGACTCCTTGTTCAATTAGGACTTTCTTTGTTGCCAAGCCTTTTTCAATGACGTCCTTGAAGGTGGACAAACAAGCTTTTCTTGGGTCATAACCAATGTCTTTGTTAACATTCTGAGTGAACATCTCTACCATTTGTTTTTGTGGAATTTCACAAGAGCATCTGCTGGCTAGATTTCTCCATCTTTGTAAAAATGATGAAAAAGACTCTCCATCCTTTTGCTTGGTGTTGCACAAAGTAGTGACTGATATATCTGTCTCTATGTTGTATGAGAAATGTTGGATAAATGCCTCTACTAGATCACCCCATGACTTAATTCCAGGTGGGAGTTGGGAGAACCATTCCATAGCTTGATCACCTAAGCTTTGTGGGAATAATCTCATCAAATATGTCTCTTCTACTGCTACCTCAATGCAAGCTGTGAAAAATTGTCTTATGTGTGCCTTAGGATCCCCTTTTCCTCTATACTTATCAAAATTAGGCATCACAAAGTGTGTAGGAAATGGAGGCATTGGAATGCTTTTGGCAAATGGATAGGGACATATGTCTCTCATTGTGTAAGTTGGCTTCGATGTATTTATGTCCTCCATTTTCTTTTGTAAGTCCCTAATTTGTTGTTCCAAATTATTCTTAGGTGGAGACCGACTTCTTGGACCATACCCCATGCTTAAACCACCAGGTGGAGGAGGAGCGTGTTGCATATATGGATGGTATTGATCATACACATGTTCATATGGAGGAGGTCTATAATGATGCTGCGTATATGGACCACTTGGTATAGAGTCATGATGAGGAATGGAATATATACTTTGTCCATCTATACCATACTCTACAGGAATGTGATGAGTTTGTTCTAGTGTGTTGCCCCCAAATTTGACATGGGGTTTCCTTGTGTCCAAATTTTGGACATGCCTTTGAATATCCAATTGCTTTGGTGGTTGATCCTTAGCATTGGTATGTGATGGAGTATATTTTTCTGCATAAGACTTCCATAATGGTCTGCGAAGGTGAGTATCATATGCTTGACCATGTGTGTATGAGACCTCTGGTTTTTGAAACAAAGATGATGGTGATTCAGGCACAAGATGTGGTCCTCTATTGCCTCCACTATTAGGCCTTCTTTGATCCATGTTGAGGTGAGCTTGTTGCAAAGGTCGAGTTTCCATTATTTGAGACATGTCAAAATCATGAGGGATCTTGGCTCCACTTTGTGCCATCACTTGTAAGAAGTATTGTCTATCTCTCCTCATTATTTCCTCAACCAATTGATTGAAATAGGGATCCATAATGGATTCTTCCACTTCTACTGAATGTACTGGAATGTTGTCCATATTGTCATTGTGTGTATCATTGTTGTTTGTAGTGTCCATGTTCTCAACATTTGGAATGTTTCTATAAGCATCCATTTTAGGTAATGTAGTATGATCGGAATTGAAAAAGATATCATTGTCATACTCATAATAACTCATGTTTGTGGACTCTTGAGCCTCTTTAGTTTCTCTCCTAGATTTTTGGGAACGGGTTTCAACCATGAACTAGGTATTGACCAAAATGTGTGAGACTAGATGAAAATGGAAAGAGTATGGAAGACCAAGAGTTGGATGGAATGTAAATGAATATGAGGTTTACTTGCAATGTCCAAAGTGTAAGACCAAGTATGTATGTAGTAGAGTAGGTGTGACTTCCAAAGAGATGATAGTTTCTCTTGATGAGGTAAGCTGACCTTGACTCTAAGTAAAACCAAATCAGACCCAAAGGTGATAGACCTTGATAAGGGACCACTTAGCAAAATGTTGTTGTATGTAATGTGTTGACAAAGTATGGTGAGGACAAGCAAGTGACCTTTTGACTCAAGTTTAGACAAATGTGAATGTAATGTAAGGTGTAGAGAAATGATGGACTTTGTGAGACCCAAAGACAGGTTGAATTCTAGATGAAAACCTGAAGAGATAGCTTATGAAGCTCAAGAATTCTGAAACTGATTGCTCTTGTTTGTTGGACTGTAAATTTTTCCAATCTGTGAAGTGACTTGTTGTGACCAAATCTGAATTTTTGACTGTTTTTCGTGACAAGAGGACACAATGTTGATGAGGACTCAATGTTTGCAAGTGTTTAGACTCAAAATGACTCAAAGAAAGTGTGTTGTTTGATGTTTTAATGTTTGGTCTTGAATGTTTGATTGTTCAAAATAAGACAAACACAATTCTTATGGTTGGCCAGGACAATAGTTGTTGATTCCAAATGAGGCTACGCTATTTAGTGTAGATACTTAGATGCTTGAACCCACTAGCTCCACCCTCGACACTCACTTCTTAGGTTAGCCAAGCATTAGTCCCCACGAAAACTCCTCGTGGTGAACTTTGTATCTCTACTAAGAATCGTATGTGTGTGGGCCGCTCCAGAGGTCTGACCTCCCACCCCAACAACTAGAAGGATTTTGGCTTCTAAAACAAAAAGGTGCTAGTAAGGGCATCCGCTCATGTGGCCATACATGCGGCACTTTCAGCTCTGTAAATACAGAAGGCTCCCAGCCAGTAGGGGTTATGCCCTACAACTGACCAAATAAATTTGATCAAACGGGTTCATGGGGAGACATAGTGTTGGTATGAACTAATCAGCACACGTTATCCATAGTTTTCACCATGGATACAATTGTTTATAGTGGTTCAGAAGAGGTGGGTTTTCCTCGCTACCACTTGGGTCGTTCTCTCCTCACTAGTACTCCTAATGACCACACGGGGAGACATACCCTCTAAAGATGAAACAAAAAGAGCCTATTGCTCAAGACACAAAAGACACTGGTTCAATTTTAGTGCACCAATTGAAGTGTTTGATAATCTATGAAAACAAGGCACACAATAAAGATAAAAAACCCTTGCCAAAATTCTACAACAAATATTTGTTAGTAGTTTTGCAATAATACCCCTCCTGCAAGCACATAAGTTAGGTAAATTTTAGATCCAAAAGACTTTGTGAAATAGGGGCCTTCAACAATGCGGTTTTTTTGACCAATTCAAAGATCTGATTCATCATAAAAAAGACCACCTGTAAAATTTCAAAAAATTTCTAGAAATGTAAGAAAATCCAAAAAAATTGCTAATTTGCTCCAAAAATTAATTTTTTATGAAAAATCATAAAAAATTCATATAAAATGCAAAATTGATCCAACAAATCTGAAATTTTTACTGGACAGTACTGAGGGTCTTTCAAACCTGCATAAAACAATTCCTGCAACAAATCCGAGCAGTTTGTGAGATATGAGCAAAATAATGCAAAACCCTAATTTTCAAAGATCCAATTTTTGAGGAACGATTTTGCATCAAATTTAAAATTAAAAAAAATAGAGTCTGTGTATAAATCAGAGAGCTTTCCAAAAATATAAGAAAAGCTGGAAAATTCGCTAATTTGCTCTCAAAATTAATTTTTCATGAAAATACATAAAAAATTCATAGAAATTTAAACTATTCTCCAAAAACTCTGATTTTTTTATTGCAAATCTCTGATAATGTTCTTGACCTGAAAAAAATTTGATGCCAAAATTCAAAGCCGTGTTTGAGATTTGATCAAAACAATGAAAAACCCTAATTTCTAAAGATCCGATTTTTTAGGAAATATTTTGCATCAAACTTAAAATCACAAAGAAGAGGTCCTGTGTATAATTATGAGAGATTTCCAAAAATGTAAGAAAATCCAAAAAAATTTCTCATTTTCTCTCAAAATTAATTTTTTATGGAAATTCATAAAAAAATCATAGAAAATTAAAATATGCTCCAATAGATCTGAATTTTTCTTTGAGAGCTCTTGATACTATCTTCAACCTGCAAAAAATATTTGATGCAATATTTCCAAGCCGTTTGTGAGATCAGATCAAATCTCTCCAAGATCTTGATTTTGTGTCCAAAACCCTAGCTGCACAAGGTTATTCTCCAAATTGTTTTACAAAATAACAATATATGGTTAGGAAAACCTGCAAAAAACACAGATCTAACAAAAATCCATGTCCCACGGGGCTTGCCAAAATATTTATGGTGAAAGTGGAAACAACAATATTGAAAGACTAAATGAATTCAACCACAAAACCCTAGCCTAACAACAACAAAGATCCACCATAACATATGAAGATTACCTAAGACCATACAAATCAAATGAAATCACAAAGATTATACAATCACATGTCCAATAGGGTTTGGATCTCCATTCTTCCTATCTCCATTGATCTTGCTTGATATATTTGCTCTCAGATTTTATGTGTGCACAAGCTCTCAACAAAGAATGGAAATGTGGTTGCAAGTAGGCTTGATCGCATATGAAAGTTCAAAAGCGTAGTTGGGTCATCAATTGATCAGGGTTGATAATGAAGGAAGCATCTCCTTATATAGAAGACACTATAAGAAATGGAGAGATAAGATTGAGAGGTGTAAAAGATAAATGGTCGGCTATGATTAGAGGGTAGGTAGAGAAAATAAGAAAATAATGAGAGGGTAGGTAGTGTAGGAATTAAGAGATGAATGGCATGTGTCATGGGTAGAAAAGGATAATGAATTAATTAAATAAATAAAGATTTATTTAATTAATAGAAGAAGTGGGATCAATTAATTAAATAAAAGTATTTTTAATTAGGAAAAGGATAATTTAAATAAATAAATGTATTTATTTAAATGAGAAATAAGGCTAGAAGAGGATAAATGAATTAATTAAATAAATAAAGATTTATTTAATTAATAGAAGAATTAGGCTTAAGTAATTAAATAAATAAAGATATTTATTTAATCAGACTGGACAATTTTAGGTGTCTGCAAGTATAAATGTATTTAATATATATATATATATATATATAATTTAATTAAAAATTAAAATTTTATTATAATATGAAAGTGCATTTAAAAATCAAAATTTTAAAATAAAATAAATCTAAAACAAATAAAAATTAATAAACATGAATTTTTGACCCCTCTAAAAACATATGAAAATAGTAAATGGAAAATGTAAAAGTAGATCTATTGGAATCTACATAACACAATAATAAACACATTTAACTTTTCTAAAGTAGATACATTGGGTGTAGGTAATCCAAGGTAAATTTTGAGAACCCTGAAGATTCATTCATTTGATTTTTTTTATGTTGTTTTTTTGTTATGTGACATTTTACTTGAAAGGCGAATTTAATAATCATTAATTCACTCGCGTGAAAAGTCGTGAACTGAAATCAAATGCAGACAAAGAATGAAGCAGAAAACAAAAAAGAACAGATGTCGAAATGACAAAAGCTATGATTGGAATTAAACAGGAAATGCCTTGAGTTGTTTGGATTCGGTGAACAAGTTAAATCAAAGCGAATTAAAACATGGACTCCTACATCAAAACATATTTGTATAAAAAAATCATGAGAAAGGTGGGAAAAATAGTGATGTAAATGATCTGATGGTTGCAGACAATGCAATCGTCTTGCACGTCTATCGGTGAACCTTGACGATTGATTTCAAAAGTTAACTTTTCTACATCAAATAAAGAATACGCCTTGGGCGTAAACAAGTGTGGGTACTAAATCAACAACTAATATCATAGCGATTGGAACGTATACCTAGGTCCTCTCCCCTAGTTGGCCTCTACTCTTAGAATTTTTTGTTATTCTCTAGAGACATTTTGTTAATGGGTTTATGAACTATGTAAGATCTCCATGAGATTAAATGGTATAAATTTTATAAAAAAATAATATATTAGGGGAATGACCCCCAAAATTGATTTTTCTATCCAAAACTATATCTAATATATAATATTTTAAATTTATTTAAAGTTTATTTTTTAAAAATACTATTTTTTTATTGATAATATTAGATTTTTATTAATATAAATAAAAGAAAGTACAACTTCAAAAGAGGGAAACATTTTCTGCCATAAATCCCCAGCAAATCCACCAACCAACCAAATCACCTAACCAAACAAAACCACCAATCCAGAACCATCTTTACAGATCATCAACACAAAAAAATTCTAGAGTATTGCTATGCACAAAATTGCCTCTAGCCGATATAGAGCGGGATTAAACAAAATGAAAAATGCCAGAGTCCAAGAAATACAAAACGAGGAATAAACTCCCAAATAGAAATAGTAGATCACATAACTGAAAACAATTCATAGAGAGATACTCGAGGATAAAGCCAAGGTTTTCTCCTCACTTGCCTTTTGCTTCCTTGACCTCAGTTGTCTACAAGCCAATGCTCTCTCGTCCTCTATAGCCTGTTGCAACATTGCCTCAACTTCCACTAGTTGCATGAATACCTTTAGGGCTTCCCAACCCCTCCTTGCCTCCTCTCTGTATCATGCTTTAGTTCCATCCTCCTTCCATCTCACAAAAGGAATGTAATTCCCTTCAACCACTTGATGGAAGTTCTGAATGCCCTCACAAACGTCATAACCAACTTCAGGAACTGTCCATTCCATAATTGAATCCATGCCCAAATGCTAATCTTTAGCAATAATCATTTCCATCACCCATCTAATGAATTCGATAGAATTTTCCATGTCCAAACCCCAAGCCAGAATAACTGAGTAAACATCCATATTGGTCATGTATCAATGCCTCACAATGCCCAAGTCTTCACCCAAAATGAATTGTACACTCTTCATCACCCATTCATCATTAAACAGGAACATCCTTCTTGGCCTTCTCTCTAAGACATGGCCTAGGAACGGGCACATTTATTTCTAGGTTTTCAGGGTGAAGTTAGTCTCCATTACACTTGTGTTGCAGTAAAACCACTACACTTAGCCGACACTAGGGAAGACACTACAGGGCAATAGAAAATTTGAGAAGAGGTTGTGAATGAAGCCACTCTCAAATTGCAACACAGAGTTTGACAAACATTCCTCATTAATCCAGAGTCTCATTACTATCCACTACCCTTTTAGGCTAGGTTGGCGTGAATTTGCAAGCTTTCAATGCAAAGAGTTAATGCAAGTTCATTTATGACAAGTACTTGCTAGAAAGAGCATAAACATCTCCTACCAAAATTACTAAATGACTTCAAGTTAGGTTGGCCAAGGAATTACCTCATCATCACTACCCCGCCATCTAGTGACAAAAGATCTAACTCACATGCTACATTAGACAATAAGTTTGCACCCATTCCCTGCCCTTTTAATTGTGAAATTAGAAAATCTTGGAAGGAGCATAACTTTGAACAAATTACTAAAATCAATTTATTTATCCACCAACTTGGAGAAGTTCCCTTCTGATGGAGTCGTTGTAATCTCCATCATTTGATATATCAATCCAAGGTGGTGTCCATGGTTATATGCAATAGAGAATTGAGAAAACTCATTTGACAGTCTATTCTAAATTGCAGGAAAGGAAAGCTAATCTAAGGCACAATTGTCAGAATTGAAAAGACCAAACTTGCATGAAAGTAAGTAGCTAATCTATATCACACTTGTTGGAAAGGAAAGAGGCTAATTTAATTCACACTTTCTGGAAATGAAATGCTTGCTTGAATTCAAATTTAATCGAGAAATCTGAAAATACATTGTTGGAAATGAAACAACAAACTATCATATTTCCTCCGGCTGAAACAAGCCTTTCTAATCCCCCCTTTTGCTTGATTGATTATACTATATTTATAGAATTATCATTCCATATCTACCCAACCAATCCACTAAGAATGTGGATCCAAGATCCACTTTTGAAGGGGGTGTTTACAAAAAATTGAGAAAACTAACACTGTTGTCCTTCATCCTGCCAATTTGTCTCAGTCATTTTGTGATGCAAACTTCTCCTTATCTATTGTGAATCTTGCCAAACCCTCAAAAGGGGTTTTATTCCATAAATTCTACTTTCTAGATTATTTTTAATTTTTTAATTTCGTTAAGAAACGAGGGAGATATCGTTGTTTTACTGAGATTGCATTTTTCACAATTTCTGGGTGCTTGATTTTTAGGAAGTCTCAAGTTCTCAACGTGAATGAAGGAATTAATCATTAGTTTAGGTGATCAAATCATTTTTGATAATCACGAAGAAGATTCTACAATAATGAAATCACATTGGAGTGATTTGGTAACTTGAGTTATCTTTTTTGGAGAAAGATAACTTAGTGTAGTGTGCAACTGCAACTTGCATTAAACAAATACTTTTCCCATTGATTTAGGAATGATTGATGCTCCATGATTTTGCATGAATGTTGGACTACATGTTGGAATTTTTCAAGAGTCTTCTCTAATGTCTGGAGCTGTCTGGAGCTCTCTGCTACAAATATTTTTGAAGCTTCTTCTTGTCATGAGTTATTTAATAACTCATTCATCTACATTGTAATATCTTGTACACTCATGGAGACATATTAGAAGAAATTTGGATCACATTTTTTTAACTAAAATAAACCAAATATCTACTTTATATTCCACCTTAGACAAGCTTAAGAACTTTCAATTATTACTCAAATCCACTTTTACAACAATATACTAAGAAGAAATAGATGATTCTAATGGGTTATATATAAGACAAGTTATGGTCTCATCATCTCCCCCACACCTAAAGTGTTGCAGGTCCCTCTGCAACTCATAATGAGCCTTCAAATTCAATAAATTCGCTTTTGTAACACTTTCTCTAGGTAGCTCCCAATGGCTCCTAATGCCTCTCGATTAGCATTTAAAACAAAATTTTAGCTCTTGACAACTCCATAAAGCTTGGAATAAGCTTTTAGGCACTTTTTCTTCTTCTTTTTGAGTGGATTTAGTAGAATGAAATAACTTTAAGCTAAATAAGAGTAAAATAATAAAGCAAATACCTAATTTTACCTTAGTTTTTCATGCAACCATCTTGCATGATTTATAGTTTTCATCCCTCATGATTCATGCAAAGAGTTTCTTCAATTTTTGAGAGCTGCAACTTGATCCTTTATGTTGACTAACAACCAAGATTTCTTCATCATTATTTTTGCTTCCATGCTTTTGCATATTTAGAGTTAGAACTAGAGCCCACGACTACATCAACCTATCATCCATGATGCCAAAATATTGCAACAAGTTTTGAGTGCAACAAATTGTATAAAAGTGCATGTTTACAACATTTGAGAAGAGGAAATACCATGTGCAAAACACTTATTTGCATAAAGCATACATATCCTAACCTAGTCTACTGAATGATGTAGAGAGGTTGCACATAACCATTAACTGTTTTTGAAAAATATCTTCCCTTTCTCATAATATGTTTCCATGCATTCAAATTTTTAAGAGAAAAAGATAATAAAAAGAATATGACAAAACTTTTGAAATCCAGTGCTTCACCTTCCTTTGAAGTGTAAACCTTCTACTTGATTTCTGATTCTAGAAAAGGCATGGGCTGATTGGAGAGATATTGAAAATAAAACTTAGAAAAACAATTAATAAAAAATACTTCACTTAAAATAATACATCTAATGTTAGTTTTATTTAATAAAATATTTATTTCAAAACTTATTTTATTTTTTAATAAATAAGATAAAATATAAATATATGATTATTAATATTTAATATTTATTATTATTTATTTATTAAAGAAGGCATGGAATTTTTTAATCAATAAAATTAACAGATATAAAAGGAGAATTGTAAATGACCATAACTATCATCAAATACATAAGCCTATAGTGCCAAAGGGGATAATTATAGGCTTGGTCCAAAAAACAAACATGCCCACAAATACTAGGAGAAACCTTCAAACCATCCACCCAAAGCTAATCTTCTTGATCATCATGAAGAATCTAAAGCAACTGTTGACTCTTATGTTGATTTAGCTAACTCCAATCCACTAGATTCCATCATCTCTCATTTCTTCATAAACCTTTTTTTCCAAATAGTTAGTAATTTGTTCCATTCCTTAGGAACATGAACAAATAAGATACAATCAATGTTTGAAGTGAGATGAAGGATTTATTTATGTATCAAGACCAACTTCCATGTGGATTCCTAAAAGTATCTCTTATTAATCAAAGAAACTAGAATCCTAGAGTTCATTTCACAAAGACCTTATTCTAGCCCAACTCACAAGATTTTTCAAAATCCTTAAGAATAGCCCAAGCCTCCATCTATTTGTTAGAATGCACCCCCATGTATATGGACAAGAAAATTGGACCCACCATCTATTATCCCACCCGACCCCATCGATCCACCTAGATTGCCTAAGCAAAGCCATCAATGTTGATTTTGAAGAAACCACTGGGAGGAGTACTCCACTTACCTAATTGATTTACCCTCTAAGAAGGATTTTTCCTTATCCCTGTACAAATATTAGAATCAGTGGGTAATGAAAGTTCAAGGAGTTTGGTAGTTTCCATATATGAGGATGACATAGACTCCTCGAGAACAAATTAGCTTCAATGGTTTCTTTGAGCATTCTCTTAACCTTACACTAAACAGGCAAAACCACTCTCTAGAAATATTGTAAGATATGATGGGAGGGCTAGTATGTCACATTGGTGAGTAAAAAAGTGGTGAAGTGAGATGTAGAGTTGAGGCAACTTCCTATGGCCGAATTTCTCTTGGTGCAATCACAGATGGCAACGAGGAAGATGGCTTCCTTAGAGACCTCCACAACAGGTTTTGGGAGGATCAAAAAGTGTGGATGGAGCACAACAAGGGTCGTAGAGAAAGACCTAATACTCAAAATTGAAGTTGGTCTCCACCAGGTAAATGGAGTTATACAAATATGTTTAAAGGCCTAAATGAGGGTTTTAGTTGAATAGAGAAAAAGTTTTGGTAGCTAAAGTAGACAAACATATTCGATACCCGGGAAAAAACCCTAGGTGTAACCGAGAAGAGAGTATTATTAATAATAGAAGATGAAGGGTGAAAGGATTCAGTGAGAATTCTTAAAGAAAGTGGATTCTTTATAAAATGGGCAAGAGAATGGGTGACACTCCCAAAAATAAGGAAATGGTGCGAGGAAGAATGTGGGAAAGGTATGATTATTAAATCCTTATCTAATGGCTTCTTTCTAGTTATTTGTCTAGACCCAAAATAGAAAGAATTAATCCTGAATGGAGGGCCTTATATGATGGATGGGATGGGGTTATACATAAAGGATTGGGTGCCAAACTTTGATCCATTACAGGCTAAGATTGAGGAAGTTCCTATTTGGATTAGAATCTATAATCTCCCAAGAGAATATTGGGAGACCGAAACCCTCTAGCAGATTGGATATAAACTGGGTCGGTTTGTGAAGGAGGATGAGGCAGAGAATTCAAAGGATGGTAGTGTTTACACAAGGATCTATGTTTTTTGGTTATTGCTCCCCATGCTAACAAAATAAATAGAGATAATCACAGATGAAGGTATTTGGCACCAGAAGTTTGAGGTAGAATCAATCTTAGATAGCTATATAATTTGCAAACCAAATGGACACAAAGCGGAGGAATGTTTTAAGAGCAATAAAGGAAAAGAAAAAATAAGGGTGGAAGACATAAGTGTGTTGCCAACAAAACATGCTATGCTTCATGGGGACGAAGCGACACAAATTGTTGGAGGAGAACAGAGGAATCAAAACAAAAAGATAGAAAATGGAGACAAAGATCCTACAAGGGAAGTGGAGAACCAACATCCAGATAAGGAGAAGGAGGAACATGGTGAGAATACAACCCAGCCCAAGGGGGAGGAGAGAGATGAGGTCATTGCAGTAAACCTAAGCCCTTTAGAAGCTACAAACAATCAAGGTCTATTCATTAATGGTGCTTTGATTGGGAGAACGCTTCTCCAGTAGGTGAGGAATATGGAAAACTTGAATCAGGTGATAACCATAGGATCCTCGGGGAAGACATATAAGAGAAGATCACCATCACAACACAAAAAGAGAGGAAAAATGGAAGAGAATCCAGATGATGGAGAGAAGGGTGGCAACATCAATTTGAGTTCCAAATACTAGAAGGAAATTGGTACTACACCTATTGTGATTACTCCTCAGAAGATTTATTTTGATGATACCGATCTGGAGGATCAGGGGGATGATGATCTCTTAGATATGGATGAAGAGGAAGACATAAGTGATAAAAGAACTATTGATTAGGCAATGACTAATAGAATCGGGTGAACCCACAATATTGGGTTACACTTTTTTGCCAACTATGACACTGCAATATTTATTTTCAGAAAAAAACTTCACATTTAGACACCTATTACTGCTAAACCGTAAGGAATTTGTAGACGATGTGAAATAGTGATTTGTATCATTTTGTGAATAGATTCTAAAAATGTTTTTTTTGAATTTTTTTGGAATCAATTTGCTTCCATTTTTCTATCTCCCTCGAAAACTAGTTTTTTACAAAAAACAACATTTTAAAAGAGTGATACTCACTTGGTCAAACATTTTTTTTTTTTTAAATAGATATGAATGGTGATTCTTTGAAATTTAATTTTTTTTAAGGTCCTAAAATTGCACCCCTCACAATTTTTGACTACATTTGGGTCTTCGCCTTAGTGTTTGTGCCCCTCAGCCTGATCAAAGACCTAAATATGCTCATGCACATAAAAAACACCTTGCAACTTAACAATGCACTTTGCCAGGTACCTTGATCCTGCCCCAAAATAGGGTAGGACTAGGGTGTAGTTCTCTAGTCCCCCTTAATGGGGACCTATCTTCGACCCTTCCCCTGGACCTATCTCAAATTGAAGCGGGAAAATCCCCCAATGTCGGCGTAAGTTAGAAACCAGTCAATTAATCCTACTCGCAAGTATATAAGAGGGATTTCCCCTCTCATTTAAGGATATACAATCAAAGGCATAAACACATGAGGTCATCAAGCATTTAAGAGATCAAGCGTTCAATCATTCAAGAGAAATTGAGAATTTTTCAGTCTTCCTTCAAGCTTTGGAGCAACAATAGAGTCAAGATTTCAAGCATTGAAGAGAAGATCAACATTCTAATTCATGAAACTCTAATTCCATGTGGAGGCAAGCAAAACTTCATAAGGAGGTATAAGTATTTTATTTTTAGTGAATTCATTTACATTATTTCAACCACTTGGTTAATTCCAAAATTGGGGTTTGACCTTGTTAGCACATATTTTTATAAAATATTTTGTGCTATATATGGATGCCCTTTTTCCTATCATATGAGCATTTACTGTTGGTGTCTTATATTCAGGAGCATAACTGAAGAAAATGGAGCTATCCAAAAGATCAATTGTTTCATGAATGGCATTGCCAAGTCCTCCAAGTCTGCGTAGATGGAGTGGTAGAAAAGGTTTTAGAAACTTTCAAGTATGCTGCGTTAGAAGAGGGAAAGCCTTTATCCCACATTGTTTGTGGGATAGGCTCTTTTAATGTTTAAATCCAAAGCGGTTCGTATGATAACTGTCAAAAGACAAAAGGCTTTTAGCATGAAGAAGGATGAACCCAGTGGACCCCACGTGCATGCGCATCTCAAAGCGCCCAAATTTTACAACAGAAGGACAAATTAAAGATTGAGCAATTTGGGTAAATCGGATGGTGATCGCAAAAGATCTGACAGTCGTCGCTATATCACAAGATAGAGATGCATGCTGGTTTATCCCCGTGACTTGGCGACAAAGCACGTGCGAAAAAGGGGAGGTTAGTGAGCATGCAAGTTTGAGATTTATCCAATGGCAGTCGCTATACCGCGATAGGAAGTTGCATGACCTATATCCCCCGCGACATAGCGACTAGAAAGGTGGCAGATGAGGTGTCATCCCGGTGGATCTACAAGCGAATTAGGATGTGCAACGTGGCGGAGTGCAGAAGAAGAACCCAGATCCAAGTGGTGGGTAGGTGGATCTACGGGCGAACCAAAGAGTGACACACGACACAAATGGATAAAGAGAAGAGAGAGCCGCTTAGGCAAGGTTAAAGGCCGAGCAAATAAGGAAGATCAGATGGTCAATTGAGTCAATCTAATGGTGGTCGCTATACCGTGATCGGAAGATGTACGATGTTTATTCACCGCGACATGGCGACTGAGTGGTGGGGCCCGCTAAGGAAGCAGTTCAAAGGAGATAACGTCCGAGAAGGTTGAAAACAATCTAATAGTTGTCGTTGATCCGCTATGCAGAGATGCACAATGAATATCCATCGTGGCTAGGTGACAAGGGAGAGCTTCATTCTGGCAGTTAGTGAGGCTGTGCTAAGGTGGCAGGATAGAGAGTCAGAGCCAATCCAGAGGTGACATGTAGTGGGTCCGATCAAAATGAGTTAGCAATTGAAGTGGCAGTCAGGTGGCATGTCATCAAAAAATGACTTATCAAACAAACCTAAGCTGCGATGGATCTCTAAAAGGACTCACCGAAAGCAATAGTTTCATCGAAATGAAGTTCATCAAAGAAATCAAAAGCGGTCTCATCGAAAATAAAAAATATCGATGAAACTAAAAAATCGATAGGACATGAGAATAGCTTGTTGAGGGAGGAAGTTTGGCCAAAAGAATAATAAAAGGGAAGTATTTCTTATCGTATCACACTACCTTATCTATTATTTGAAAGTGCATTAAAGATAAATTTTATGTGTATTTATCCTAAATAAAGTGCCTTGAATATATATTTTAGGGTAAGGTATTATTTTATATGAACGGATGCTATGTTTGCAAAATATTTTTAAAGGAAAATACTTTGGTTTTAATGAATTATTTTAATCAAGTATTTTCAAACTAAAATCTAAAGTGGAATACGTTTTATTTTCAAATCAAGGAATCTGATTGGCTTATCTTGTGTGCAAAAAATAATGAGAAGATAATGAATACTTGTTGAGGACTTTTATCAAGGCAGAGAATAAAGCACACATTATTGAAGCATCATTTAGTATTTGTAGGGTTTTAATTTGTAAATTATTTGTTAAACCAAAGGGTGTGTCCTTTGGAATGTAACTATCTATAGCTTTCTCTTATGTGAATGAAAGGGTGTGTCCTTTCATATATGCCTTTTGATTTATGTACTTATAGGGAGTCATTCTTATATGTAAAATGGGGGGGGAAGTCATAAGAACAAGAGACTATTGTAAGGATTGAATATCATTTTGTATTAGAGAAGTCTATAGGAAGAAGAAGTATCATTTTGTGCATGCAATCTGTGTTAATAAGATGAGAGGGGGGGGTGAATCATACAAACTCACTCTGTAATATATTTATCTGATTCAACCTCGGTAGCCTTTACTGCTATGCAACTATGACTGTAAATCATTCAAACTCATAAACAAATACACTTAAGACATCATAACACATTTAACACCAGATTTAACGTGGAAACCCAAATAGGGAAAAACCACTGTGGGATTTCGGACCTACTAAGAAATATACCCTTCTAGAGTATGCTTGGTTAAAAGCCAATCCTGTTACAGATTACATAAACACATTGCTAGATGTGACCCGGTTAAGGGATTTCCCTCAGACTTGTTAGAGTCTTGTACTCTGTTAGAAGTGACCTTGTCAAAGGATTTCAAACACTCATTCAAAATGTTACCTTGCTAGAGGATTTACAAATAAGACTGTTAGGTCCACTCGGTTAAGAGATTTCCTATCACTTACAACATAAATAACAGTATAAGATATATCTGCAACTTCATATCTGAAATGCTTAAAGCAGACTCTATGTGCTCAAAATAATCTTGTCATAAGACTTATCTTGCTCCTTGTCGGGCTTCTCAATCTTTTCTTTAATCAGATATTCAATCTTCTATGCGCAATGATTACTACTGCAGTATCACTTTTCTTCTATTTGCCCGCATACATTGTTCATCAACAATTTCTTATTTATAAACAATTCCTAACTACTTAATCTCCTTGATCACATTTCCCATGATCAATCTTAGCCATCAGATCTTCAAACTTGACTAGGTTCATTGAATCCTTTGATCTGAAAATGTTTTACCTCACCTTGGAACTTGTGCTAGGTTATGACTGTTCAATCTGCATTGTAGATCTAACTCCTATATTTTCATTGTCGTAGATCTTCAACAAACTTCTTTCACGACATACCAATCATCTATACATCTCCAGCTCATTGGCATCTTTCATTTAATAATGCTTTTATCCATCCAATGCATTCTGTTATTACTTGGTTGTTACTCGGTAAATACTGAACCTCACTCGGTAGATATTCTGCCTTCTTTAACTGATAGTGATAACCTTAGGGTTTACCGACTAGCATCATGCTCGGTAACATAGAACAATATCAAACCTTAACTCATCTAATGAATGAAATATTTTCTCATTCTTAGAATACTCATATATATAGGATATCAAAATAATCAAAACAATAAAATCTTATCATTGTCTAACTCGGTAATAGTTGCCCATTGAATAACTTATTACTCCCCTTCATTTTCATTCTTTCTGTGTCACTTACCGACATCTTTATACTTAACAAAACATACTCATTAAGATATGGCAACATCATACTAAATCAGAAAATCAATTGCTTGACATCAATGACAAAATAATATTATTACGACAGTAATCATCCTTTCTCAGTTACATCCATAATCTTCAAAAACCTTCTCAATATCCTCATACCAACAAACTTACTAGAACGCCAACAATCTCCCTTTGTGAAATGCTAACAATCTGTAATGGAGTATCTGCAAGTGCAACTTATGTATGCAATTATTTCCTGAAGATTAATATACAAGGTTCGTTGTTTCTTTTTCCAAATATTGTGTACACTTTTGTGTTGATGATTATCTTTGTCCTCTTGATAAATCTGTTTATAGATTTGCTATGATGTGAATCACATGTCATTGCATTAAGTGAACGATTGAGTTCTTATTGTTTGTGTAATGCATATTGAACCTTCATAGTTGATGAGAAATTGTCTCTTGAGTTGATAAGATATTTTGTCCACAAAGTGTCATATATATCCCTGGATAGAGGCACTGGTCTGTTATTAATCTTTTAAGGTTTTGATCTGTATGCATTCAAGGTCCTTGATAGAGAAACGTTCTTCCCAAATCCTATATGAACTGATCTATACAGATTTCATTTAAGTCCTGAAAGCAATCTCATTTTCAATATAGATTCACAATCATTTCTTTTCAAAGCATTCAGTTAAAGCACATAATAAAGCATAGTTGCAGAACAATAATTTGCCAGTTATGTAAACTTGCTAAAAGGTTTAAATCCACTATAAATAACCTCTTTTGTGCTTGAGAGGAAGAGGCACACCCACCTAGGTTTAGTGGAGCCTTAAGTATAGAGGGATTTGGTCTTTGACCATCCCTGTTCGTTGGCCAAGGCTAATTGGACTACTTGAGGATTTGGCAAGTCTTTTGGTTTTCCAATCTATGGTTTTGGGAACCAACAGACCTGAAGGAAAACCCCTATTCCCAACATATTTCACTTTCTTTTTGTGTGTAGTAAATATGTGCGTAGCTATACTTTTAGAATTAAGCTTTATTCGCAGAGACGAATAAGAGTTTGCCCCTGTCCGAACACACAATCCTTGAAACTTTTGCCTGATTTCACGAAGCAGCTTCGAATCATCTCAAACTTCTCAGATCCAGGTGCACGATTGAATCTTGAATCTGTAGCTCGTTGTTTTCTCATACTTTGTCTTCATTTCCGACACTTAATTTTAATTCAACTAGTCAGCTTGCAAAAGATGGTCAATTGCATTCCAATCACAACCAACCTACTTAGTATTAAGTCCTTACATCATTTAGGACTGGATCTAGTAGATTCAACCCCTCTTTTGAATGTAAAGTCCCCCTCAAGTGAAAATTGAGCTTAGTGAATTTTCCCTTCCCACGTGGAGAATTTGCTAAGCTCCCTATTTTCCAATTTACATTTTGGTGAACCTGACTCCTTAAACCCTTAATTCCAATTTTAGTTTTCAGATTTGAGTGTATGCAATTTAAAATTTAAATTTTCATTTACAAGTTTAATTTCCTTGCAATTTTTAAAAATTTAGAGGTTGAATTCACAAAAACCCTAATTTTTAGATTCAAAATTGAACTTGTCATTTGTCTAAATTGGATTGATTGTTTTAGATCTAAGAATTCTTCAATTTTGCAATTCAAGTTTTTATTTACACTTTCAATTTTCAAAATTTTAAAAAATAATGTGGTTAAATCACAAAACCCTAATTTTTAATTTTAAAATTGACCTTATGGATTGTGTAGATCTTGAATTTGGTCTTTGCTTCAATTTCAAATTTTCATTTTCCCTCCTTGCAATATTCAAATTTTCAAATTTAAATTTTTAAAATTAAGCGGTTGATGCAACAAACCCTGATTTTTAAAATTAAAATTAATCTTGTGCAATTTTAAATTTTCTTATAAGCATTTAATTGGCTCAATTAAATCTAAAGCCTATTGTCTTACTTCTAAATATCATAAAAGTCAACCCTTAAGTTTGCTCTTTTTGTTGTTCTTTCAATTAATCATTTTATCAAACATCCTAAGTGTGTCCTATTTCGACCTTCAAGGCTTATTTTCGCATATCTCGATGTCTCCAATTCCATATCCTTTTGGAATTCACATTAAAATCACAATATCTGGCTTCCTTGAAAATTTGGTAAAAAGTTGGTTGGACCGTGTGCTCGAACCAAGTCGCTACCAACTTAGTCTTGACTTTTTCTGCTCAAATTTTGGGAGCCTATTTCGATTGTATTTTACTGCACAATTCCAGAGATTTGTGAAGTTTTATTGATTTTAGGTCACCCTAAGGTCGAAATAAAATCTGAATTTCAACATTTCCATTTTCAATTTAAATTTTAAAATTAAGTGGTTAACTACATATACGC
The DNA here is from genome assembly GCF_030272615.1 of Cryptomeria japonica. Classification (NCBI taxonomy): domain Eukaryota; kingdom Viridiplantae; phylum Streptophyta; class Pinopsida; order Cupressales; family Cupressaceae; genus Cryptomeria; species Cryptomeria japonica. The sequence goes on from NC_081405.1 coordinate 433,337,700, forward strand.
TAATTTTTGAAATTAAATTGATTTCTTCAATATTTCAACATTCCAAAATCTCAGAAATTTAATTAAGAGGTTAGATTTGGACAACCCTAATTTTAATTTTGGTTTTCCTTCCTTTGAAACTTTTAAAATTAAGAGGTCATTTTTAGCCCTATTTTTAAATTCAAATTTCTATCTTCTAGGGGTTAATTTCAAATTTAATTTAAGAGGTTATTTTAACAAAGCCCTAATTTTAAATTTCAAATTCCTAGGAGATTGCATTATTCTTTCCAATTTATTTTCCCTAGTGCATGAGTTTTACTACTATTAGTCCTACCTATAGTATTCCTGTTAGAAGAAGTTATAGAATTAAGGTTGCCCAAGGTTTAATTATTGAGGAAATGGAGCCTAATTTGGATAGATTTTTCAATGAGGATATTGGTGCTTCTTCCAACCCTATAGATATTCATGTTTATCCTCTTGATAATTATCATAACGAGGAGGAATCACTAAATAGGATATCCATTGATCAATTGGCAAAGATGGACAATCAATTTGGTAATCTTCAACAATGGATGAGTCAAGAATACCCAGAAAGTGAGGCTCTCCCATTGATTGAAGGATTAAAAAGAATGATTCAAGGTGATATACATGGTGTTGATATCTTGCGTGGTATTTCTCGTATTGTTGATTCTAATATCATGCCTATGAATAGCTGTGCTGAAAACCTAGGTTATACACAACTTCCTAGTCAAGTTAATCATTCCATTCCTTTAACAACTCCTATGAATAGTGTTCCTACCTTCACATCAAACATCATGGCTACCTCTACACAAAATTTCATACCTACAAATGTTAGTCATGGGGGCAATACCTCTTCCTTAATTCCTCCTACCATGAGTGCTCCCCTTGTTACCCAATCACACTCATCACCTATAAATGTTTGTCAAGGGGGCAAATCGTTCAATCATAGTTCCTTCATTCATCCTATGATTCTTCCATGTGCTACCCAATATTCTCCATTACCTACTTATCATAGTGTTCCACCTCCTTATTCTCAATCTTTTCCTTCATTCAACAATATTACTCTACCCTCTCAATCAAACATGTCTAATTTCAATCCTTCTACCCAAGCTACAATCAATAGTCTAGCCCAAACAATGTCTTCCTTACAACAACAAATAACTTTTATAAATCAAACCAAGTATAATGTTCCCACATTTGATGTAGCGATCCCATTATCCAATGATATTGTTAGAGCCATTCCTCCCAAACATGTAGAAGTCCCTCGATTGGAACTTTACAATGGAAAAGGTGACCCCTTAACTCATGTTAAAACATTCCAAACTTTGTGTAGTGAATTTTCTAATGATAAAAAGTTGTTAGAAAAATTGTTTACTAGAACATTAAGGGATAGAGCTTTGCAATGGTATTGTTCTTTGCCTCCTTATTCTATTTCTTCTTTTCAACAATTGTCTAATGCTTTTATTCAACAATTTTACAATAATATTGGTCCTAAAGTTACTTTGACTGATTTGAAGCATTGTAAACAAGGAGTTAACGAAAAAGTGATTGATTTTATTGGTAGATATAAGCATTTGTATTCTCAGATTTCTTTTTTTGTGCCTGATCAAGAGATTCAAAAGATCTTAATTGCTAATTTACAAAGAGATATTAGGGATAAACTTCTCTTAAATGATTTTACTTCCTTTCCACAGCTATGCACAATTTTTCACAATTATCTACTGACTGTAAGTCAGTTGGAACAATTATCTCCTTCCATGACTCCAAGTGATAAGGGTGATAGTGCTCAACAACCGTTTGCGAAGTTCAAAGCAAACAAAGGATTCATAAAATTCAATGACATCAGCAACAACAACACTCAAGTAGTAGCCACTACAAGTGTGCCTCTTTTGTCTAAATTCTTTAAAAGAGAAAAAGAGTTTACTCCTTTGAATGAATCTTTGCATAGAATCATGTCTCAGTTAATACAAAGGAGTGTGTTAAAACTTCCCCAAATCAAACCAATTGATCCATCTAAGACAGCTTCACCTTACTTTGATGCTAAATGTTTTTGTCAATATCATCGTCAGCTTGGTCATGATAATGAAAAGTGTTTCTCATTGAAAAGTAAGATTCAAGAATTGATTGATAACAATACTATATCTGTGGCAACTGTGAATGATAAAGGAAACAAATCCGTAGCTCCTCCTAATCTGAACCTTCAAATTTTCATTGATCCTTTACCATCCCATTCCACTAATGTGATTGAGACTAATCATCTTGCTTTCTCTCCCAATGATGTGACCCTTGAAACTAATAATGTGGTGAACCTTGTAGATCAACAAGAACCTCCTAAGGACTCGTGCATAACATTTGATCCTAGTGAGACCATTAAAGCACCTGATGGCCCATTATACATAAGTGAAAAAGTCAAAGGCATACCTTCTAGAGGAGTGTTTATTGATCCTGCTTACATGGTTAATGTGATAACTGAAGAATTTCTTTATACTTCTCAATTGAATCAAGTAATATATGATGATACTGATGTTATAGTTAAATTTTTTGATGGATTCTCTTGTCCCGCTATTGGTTCTATAACACTTCCTATTGATGTTGGCACTAAATGCTTAGATGTTCAATTTGCTAGCATTCCTACATCCGATTAATTTCGTGTGAAGTTGGGACATCCTTAGCTCTCTTCCATGAAAGCGATCACTTCTACTGTTCATAAGTGTTTGAAATTTCCTCATAATGATAAAATCATAACTGTTAATCATAGCATATTTCAACCTACACTAAGGTGTGGAGATGTTTCTCTTGATTATTTTTGGTCCAAAGAATTCAAGCCTCTTCAACCTAGAAGTGATGCTCTCTTTAGATCATATCAAAAATGAAAAAATGAAAAAATTTTGTCATTGAGTAAACCTAGAAATCCAACACTTAGCATTCCTCTTGATGATCACTTACCCCTTCTTGAGGATAAGATTATTCTTCCTCATAAGGAATGAAATAATCTTCCTCCCAAAGAGGCACCTATTCCCTCTCCTAAAGAAAAGAGTATCCTTTCTCCTAAGAAAAGAGATATCCTTCTTCCTAAATAAGAATATATTCCTTCTCCTATGGATGAGTCCATTCTTCCTCCCAAAGATAGAAAAACTCTTCCTCCTAAAAATCAATCAATTCCTCCTAAGGTTAGATCTATCCTTCCTCCTCATGATGGACTTGGTCTCCTTCCTACACCTCTGATTTCTCCTTTATATGGTGTGGTTCCTCCTCCTTCATCTTATAGAGAGAAGTGACTGACCTCTCCTATTGTCCAACCTAAAAAATCTCAACCCATTCATCCTTCCCTAAAAGAAGATACTAAGCCTATACCTAATGAACTTAACCCTCCTCAACCTTGAGCCAAAACTAGACGAAATCATCGTGCGAGAGAACATCGATGGAGATGTCGTGCTAGAGATCGTGAAATTGTTTCCCAAACCATTTCTTCTCCTATAACACAAATAGTTGACATGATTCCATTTTCTCCTAAACAAGATGTTCAACTTAATTCTCCAAGATGCAAAATGGTTAAGGCAAATGATGGTTCAAGTTATATTCCTATTAGAGCTCCTATTCTTATTAATCTTGATTAAGAAATAGGTGAGAGTGTTCTTAATGATGAAAATGTAGATCCTAATATTTTGATGTTGAATATGAATATGTTGATGTTGACAATGATTTATTTGCGAAATTTTCAAAAGCATTAATCCTAGCTCCTAGTAATGAACAAAGTGACTCATCATTAGAGCATGGTCCTTGTTTGGAACTTGTGATAGAACCATCTATTGTGCTCAAGGTGGCTCCTCATGCGTGTTGTCCACCTTTCTGAAATAATGATCAGCAAGATCGGGGGGAGGATGACATGCTTGATTAGCTTCATTAACACCGTAGATCCTCCCTCTCTTTTTATCTTTTGCTTATTTGTAACATTCTTCTATTTGTTATCCCTAGTGTTGTCTACTTGAGGATGATTCAAAGCATTGAGATCTCTTTTGGTCTCTCCCATGTTGACTCAAAAGACACATGTGTTCCCTTCTTCCATGGTGGTTTCCTTTCTTTGGGGGATGAGGACGATTCTATGCACATATATATACATGATATACATGAGTTATCATAAAAATCATACTGACTCTGAAGTTAGGTGAAACCACCTCGTGTTTTGTGCTTTGTGTTCATTATCCTCTCTTGGGGGCTAAATTATTCTGATAAATTGCTTGTCTTCTTTGGGTGTATCATACCTTAAAGCAATTGCTCTCGATAAGGAATACAAAATTGCTTTAACATGGGGGCATACACTTCACTCATGACTCTCTCTATCAAGTGATCCATAAAGTTACATAGCAAACTTTGCCTTGTGATTTTTAGTATCCTTTTTTCATGACCCATAGTAAGAGAACCTTACTAGTTGCAATCATGGTTCTCTCTTTCTCTCATGATCTTCCCTTTTACCTTATCATTGAAGTCGTAACATCCAAAAGTCCACTGGGGAATCGGTGAATCTTGCCTCCTTGATGTGGTGAAAGTCTTTCAATCTAAATTCCTTGTACTTTACTGACAATATTTGCATAAGCTCATACTCTCGCTAAAGTGGGGGATAAATGTAACATCCTAAAATTGTACCCTTCATAATTTTTGACTGCATTTGGGTCTTCACCTTAGTGTTTTTGCCCCTCAGCCTATCGGAGACCTGAATATGTTCATGCACATCAAAAACACCTTGCAACTTAACAATGCACTTTGCTTGCACCTTGATCTTGCCCCAAAATAAGATAGGACAGGTGTGGTGCCTATTGGGACTTCAAAAAAATTGTCAAATTTTGAAAGCCCAGGTTTGAAATTTTGATTTTGCACTTAGAATGCACCCTCTTGAATCAACTCAAGTAGCATACTTTGGAAGCCTGCATTTTTGCACCTATTAAGTTAGAAATCATCTTGAGAGATGGTCAAGCATCTATTAGAGATGCCATATTTTCATCTGCAACCTCCTATGATCAATTATGATGAGTTTGTGAAGTGTCCTTTGGAGGTCATCAAGTTAGGTCTGCATTTTGCACCTTTTTTCACTTTTATGAGTAGCCCTATTTAAGGAATTGTATCTTTGTACCAGATGATTGTCATTCTTAACTGATGGTTTCCCATGATTCTCTGTTATTTTTTGAAGCCTCATGCCAAGTGGCATAGCCCCGTGAATCTATTTGACAAGTTTCCCAAGACATTTCCGTTTGCAAAAAGTTCAATTTTGCAAACTGAACAGTGTCAAACAACAATTTCTAGCCCTCTTTGTGAATTTTTATTTCATGCCCAGTTGACCTGCACTTCAAGGTGGTTATACCACATGATTCTCTATAAAATTTTCTACCACCTCCACGGTTTATAGCCACCCAAATCCTTGTTTGATCAGTTTACAAGACCCATTCCAAACACACTTTTGCAGGGTTTAACAGGCAACACTTTCCAGATTTTTCAGAGGAGTCATATTTGAGGGTTGATAATTTGCACATATGACCTAATCAAATTAAACCCTCTTGTGCACATGTTCAAGGTATCTAAATTTGCTAGCGTGCCAGGTGGCAGCTCCTAAGACGAGCGTTTGATATTTTTTCAAAGCGGGTTTTGAATGGTACTCATTGTTTCAACAAGTATAGATTTAGAAAAGCCTAAGTAGGCAACTTTGACTATTAAAATATTTTTCCTCGAAAGTTGAAATGATGATATGTCTAATTCCCTAGGTTCTGTACATTACAATCTATCAGTATGTCAGTCTACAATCCCTAATCAGGTGTTTGGGTTAGCAAAGCTTGTTCTAGAGGTTACTCAGGTGTTTCAGGTCATTCTCAATTGGCTAGGTTCTTGAAAACAATTTTTTTTTTAAGTCGGGTCCTACTCACAATGAGACCCGGTTTGACCAAGTGAAGCCCATGTATGGAAATGCATATTTATTAAATCTTTTGATTTAAATAATGTGATAAATAAATCAATTTGATAAATAGGCAAGTGAATATTTTGAATCATCTTTTTTATTTTAATATTCCACTTGGATACAGGAGAAATAAATTTTTAAAATAATTTGAGCAGCAACATCGAGAGATAAATTAAATCTTTTAAAAGGATTTAATTCTTATGTTTAAATATTCTCTTTTTAAATAAGGTGGTCCCCCCCCCCTTTTCCTTTCACAAAAGGAGAGGTGGAGAAAAGTCTAATAAAAGGGGTTTTAAAGGTTTCATTTAAAATATTTTACCCCGCATGACATACTAGGCTATAAAGCATGTCGCGTAGGGTAACTAAAAGAACGATGGAGAACAAGATTTTATTATCCTACATGACATAACAAGTGACAAAGAAAACCACGTGGGGTAATGTATATGTGCGAGGATGAACTATCATGTTATCCCACGCGAAGAGATGAGAACACACAGTGATAGCGTGGGCTAAAGTGAGCAAGGCAGGGAGGGGAGCAGACCCTTACCCCGCATGGTGGAGGGAGGCACCCAGAGCATAATGCGGGATAAGGAAGGTGGGTGGTGAAATTCTTCTCCCCGCCACCCCGCGCTCAAGGGTGGGGTCTCATTTTCCACACACGGGCTAAGAAAGGAGTGTGACAGAGAAGATTTCCCGCTAGCTTGTGGAAAGAGTTGAAGGAAAGAAAGAGGTGGCCCAAAGGTTGAAATGCAGGTAAATCACAACACAATTAAGTTGAAGTGATTTACGGAAACTAAGAAGTCCAATCAAATCGCAGGGAGAAGTGGATTTTTAGGGTTTTCTACTATATATCGAGTGTTTCCAAGTAGTGAATTTTGGCAGGAAGCAAATCTGTGCACTAATGTTGTTCAATGGAGTGATGGATAAGAGGAACATTTGTTTTGAAGAATATTATGGTCTATATTCTTACATGTGTGGGATCCAAGGACGAATACAATTACCACTTGCAAATGTTGTCAAAATTCTTGATAATGGATCAATTGGATAGAGTTACATAGCGTGGCCAACAGATTCTACAGAGATAAAGCAAAACTATTATGCAAGTTAAAACCATATTGATAAGAGCTTCGATTCTCCATACAAAATCTTGTGATGCCCATTAATTCTCCCCCATTGTTTCATGCATTCCATTTTGTGCGAATTGATGACCTTTATCTCTTGCAGATAATATTTCTAAAAAGTCAACCATTGAAATATTGATATGGGACAACATCGACTTTGCAAAACTGATCGAGAATAATTATATAAGACATCATGCTCAGGAGATAAGAAATATGCTCTCTATGATGTCAGAAAGGACCTATCACGCCGCCCAAGCTGTGTTTTCATGCTCTCACCAAAATATTAACCAAAATCCATGGGAGTGACCAGAGGTTGAAGTTGTTGTCAGTTTTGTCTAGTTCTCTGAGGGTGGTGCTTCTCCTTATTGTGCATCTGCAAATGGGCAAGAGAAAATCTAAATTCCGCATTTCTTCCCAGTATCCTTGTTTCCTTATGCAAGTGGAGTAGTCTTTTTTGGATGAAGGCGTTGATATGTTATAGGGTTGCAAGTATGTACTACTCACAACATGACAATAAAAGCCTTGGTTTTCAGAAATACTTTGTAAAAATGTATCCCTAGTGTGCTGATTGTTTTGCAATGATGGTACAAAATTACTATTTCCATTTGCAACATAAGTAGGATATGTGTCACAAAGGGAGTATGCAGTTGGGGGGGGGGGGGGGGGGGGTTCATTTTATCAAAACAAAGTAACCATGCCCAAAAAATGAAAGAAAGGGAAATATTAGAACTTTCAACCATTAAATGTATTATTTTTTGTGTTGAAGATGGTTTCTTATGAGGCATTTTTTTTAAGGGGGGGAATTAGATCTTCATTCAGAGAGTGGTTATTTTTCACTCAAAAGAAAGTTGCAATGAAATGATAGTTTAACAACTCGTGGAAAATCTTTGGAAAGGGAAGTAAAGTTACTCAGAAATTAGAAGAGTAGAATTAATGTTTTACTTAGAAAATAGGGGTTCAATTGATAAAGTTGCCCAAGGTAAAATTCTAGGGCAATTAACATTATGGGGCATGGTAATATCATTTGAGGTTCACCTAAGTGAACTTGAAAAGTTAACAGAGAAAGGAGTACATGTGAATAGGAATTCCTTTTGGGTGAAATTTTTTCACATGGGATTTATGATCAAGAATATGACAATGAATTTTTATTGAAGTGTGAATTTAAGGGAAGGGAGACTTTCAACAATATCAAGATATTTACCCAAAAGTAAAAAATGTTGTGAGAAGATATCTTTGGTAAATCTGTGAATTACTTGCACCAAGGGGTGCAGATTTTTATGAGAAATATTTTAATAAGCTATGCAATGACACACTGTTTTTTATCAAATGTGAAAAAAATTCCGAGTAAGAAATATGCAAATTTTGACTTTTACAAAGGAGTTAATCTTTCAATTTTGGGGAACTAAGACAAAAGTTAGCTCTTGGCAGGACATGACAACATCTGAATAGAAGGCTTTGGGTAGAGATTCAGAAAGGTGATTTTGACAGGCTGCCTGAAGAAGATATTTTCCAGATTTTCAAAGATCTTCAGTAGGCTCAAGACAAAGTGAGGACAAAGAATGAGAATAAGTGTAGATTTTTTAATTTTCAAAGTCCAAGGAGATGATGTACGGATCTTGAGGAGATGAATTTTAAAATCCTTGAAAATATGTTGACCGTTGGGATGCATTCTAGGGTTTTCCCTTATGTTTTGTCTTGCATCTTTTTGTCGTTTTCTTTTCTCATTTCTTAGGAGTTGGTAGTAAGTTTTTTAGAAGATAGTTTTAGGAGTTAGAAGTTCTAGATTTTCTGCTCTATGAGAGAGCTATGTACAGTGCAGGATTAATGCTAGTTAGAAATATTTTCAATTTGTAAGTGTTGTATGCTTTGAATAGTTGTAATCAGATATGCAAGTAGAGAATACTGGTTTTTTGTGCTACTGTCTCCAATACGTAATAGTGTTATTTATGAAATAGACAATCATGGACTGTATGTTTTGTTCGAGCAAGTCTGGTGTTTATCCTAATTTTGTTTCTCTTCAAGGAAATGATTAAAGTGCTTTAGTAGGATGATGAATAACATTTCTTGCATGTAGGATTTATAATTATGGTTGCATAAAAAACCTAGTTGATGGGTATTGATGTAAGAATTAATACTTATATTTTATTGATTATAGTTTGAACTATTTGGGTATAAGGCTACAATCTGAGAATAGACTCTGTTGTCCAGTATATGAAGGCAATGGTTAATGTTTATTTTCAGAATTTCAAAATCATTTTATCTCTAAATCCCTATTTCTTTCAGTTCATAGGAGTAGGTGTACAATAGAAAACTCTTCCCAAGTGTTGAGTGATAGTTGACAAGCTAGGATAGTAGCCAACTTTGAGTTTCATACACTTTCCTTGGCACATTTATATTGGGATATCTGCTGAAATTAGTGATGCCTTGAGTATTTGAAGCTATAAGTTATTTTGGCTTTGCTTAGGTCTACCTGCATTGGTCTTGTAGAGACAAAAGTGCAAAAGATTGCAGTCTTAGTGGCTGAATCTTGTTCTTTTTCCAAATCCAACCTTGGAGCTATTGATAGGAACATGGGTAAAAACTTATGGTTTGGGGATTTGCTGATTTGGAAACCAATAGATTGGCAACTCCATTGGGGAACAAAGTCTTAAGTCCATTCGAAAAGAGTCAGCAAAGTAAAAAATTTGAACTTTTGTTTCAGATATTGTATGGTTTTCAGCCTGGAAGTTTTTGTAGTAGCATGTTTGAAGAAGATATAGGTGGCTCTACTGAAGAAAAGAGGACCCAAAATGAAAGAAGGTTTTGAATAGCATTTAGTTGTTCAAATATTGTTCCTCAACAAAGAGGTGGTGACTATGACATTCAAGAACCTGAAAACAAAGCAAGGAGCTCAAGATTTGAAGATTTATCAGCCAAAGAAAGGAGGTTACCCACTACTGCAATATTTTCCAGGTATTTCCTTTTGAAGTTTTGTGAAAACCATAAAGTCTTTATTTCTGAAATGGACCCTTATTCAATGTTGAAGCACTAGTTAGAAGGGAAAAATAATTGTTTCCATATTTCACACTTCCTTGTTGTAAGTTTTAGTCATTGGTTATGTTAAAAAAAGTTTGTTATGTTGTCATAGGCTCATTCAAGAGTCCTTAAGTCTGATTTCCAGTCACTCATGTATTATTTCTGCTTAAGGCTTTGTATGGAAAGGAAAAGGTCATGAAATGTATTAATTTGGGTCATGTATGAAATGTTTGTAAATCAAATCAAAATGTATTGTCCTAGTCTTGATCCAAGCATAATGAATAATCAACAACTTGAGAAAGGTCCATCTAGAAGGGTGTTCATCCCTAAGAGATATAGGCCTTTAAGTTTTAGTCACATTCAGGGATACCCAAATCCCTTTCCTATGGAGCTCAAAGATCAAGTACCCTTGTGTCATGCAAGTGATTCTGAGTCAACAACCAAGCACATACAGTCATTTTGTGAGTTTATTGAACATTTTTCAGATTAGTGTTGAAGATATTTTTATTAAATTCTTTGTGAGGTCTTTGAAAGATAGTGCAAAGGATTGGTATGAAAGTCAACCCTCACAAAGTATATCTTCATGGCATGATTTCAAGAGGCTATTCTTGAGTTAGTTCAATGATGAAAAATAATGTTACAGGTAGCCCTTTGAGTCTTAGAATTTACCAGAATATGAGGAAGTAGTGTATGCACAAGAGAAACACATGTCAAATGTTGATATTTCTTTTCAAGATATGAATGTCTATGTTGTCCTAGTGTGTATTCCTCGATGTTATGAACATTTTTATCAACCTCGGGTCACATTTGAGTGCAATCCAAGTTTAGTGAACCCAATGGTATTTGTTAGTGCACAGTTGAATATGAGAAGATTAGAAGGTGAGCTCCCATATGCACTATTGTCAAGATTCTTGAAAGCATTGCAAGCTATTCCCATGAGTTTCATGATTCAAGACTTTGAATGGGTAGACTTATTCTTGCAAATCTATGAGCCTACTATTGTTCATTGGTCAAAATAATTGAAACCAACAAGTTTAACTCGGATTATTGGATGGATAGGCATGATTGAAGGTTTCAAGTCTAAGATTGCACTTAATAACGAATATCAAATTGCTGATAATGAAAAGATGGAACAAGAAAGTGATGAGAATATGTAGATTGGTAGTGATGCCCTATGCATGATTGAAAAAGAAATGTGTTGCCAACCTGAGATAAATATTATTTATGAACAACAGGTAGAGGAAGAGTGCATACCTGAAAAATAAATGTCATGACAACCCTAATATGGATAGGGATGAACATCTGGGGGTAAATGTTTTCTCCTAGATAGTGATTGTGATTTTGATAAGGTTGTTGGAGATTCAATCTCCAATATGAAGACACACATGTTCATGTGAATCCATTAAGTTTTCAGCTTACAATAATGACAACGAAGTTAGAAAAGATAGTGATTTGCAAGATGATAATGTTGGCAACCTTGATGAGGACATTGAGGAGGGATACATGGGACCTATGCATGATGAAGACACATGTTCAATTGGAAGTGAAGAGATCTCAAATTTGTTGTCAGTTGAGTATCAGAAATATGTAGGTTGGAGTGGTATTGCTTCCTTGTGCTTTTCTCATGCCAAAGATGATACTTCTTGTGAGCCTGCCTATGACACTAACATCTCTGATTTTTCTTATGACAGTGATTTGGTCAGCATGCTAAATGGATATGCACATGAAGGAGATATAGCTTTTGAATGTCATAATAAAAGCAGTGATGGGCTGGGAGAGAGTGAAAATGAGTCCAATTTAATAAATATGTGCAATCCCTCTACCTAGTGTATTAGATCCCACGGTGATGAACTCTCCTATGAGTTAAAACCTTGTTTTACAAATCTTCACATGGACATAGAAGTTGTTCTTGAGTTTGAATCAGAACTTTCAGCCGAGAATGACAATGTGCAAAGAAATGGTGATGTCAATGAAGAGAAATTAGACATGATTATGAATGAATGCTTATCTTTTGATATGGAGCACCATTATAATGAAGATTCTTGCATGAACATTGGGTCATATATGAATATAAAATCATATTTTTATAGTGAATCAAAGATGCATGCTTATGTGTCACCTTGTGAAAGTAGTAATGATTGTTTGCCATGCATACAAGTTGCTAATGAAGTGAGCATTAAATGGAACCTAGATGGACAAGAAGATGAAGTTTTCAATCAGCCTAATGAGTTACAGTTTCCTGAGGAAATTGTATACGACTCTTCTTCTTTTCATTATTTTAACTATAATTTACATGGTCAATGTAATTAGCTGATGAATTCTTTTCAAGGCCAAAATTTTTTCTATGCAAATGTGTAATTGGAATGATGCCTATGCCCTCAGTTGTGTGTTAGACAAGGAGTTTGTTCCTTTTCAGTTGAGTGATATCCCTATGGGTTGTGACATTGATCCTCATCATAAGGTGTGTTATGAGCAGCAAGGAGATAAGTTATTTGATGAGCATAACACATTGGTGTCACACGATGATTTGAATTTTTAGTTTGTGCACAAGTTTAAGATATTTGGCAGTGATGAGTGAATTCATAGTATTCAATTTGATGGTTGGATGAGGAAGGATAACATGCCTGATCAGTTGTATTCCGACTGCATCTTTAGATTGGCCACAGTGAAATTAGAACAAAATCAGATCTATGATAGAGGAAAGTATATGCCTATCTTTTGGGGTGGCCTTGGTACACCACATGTGGTTTGATGCTCAAACCATAGTAGTTTGGGGTAGAGAAGACCTTTTTGACTCTGCGCCCAATGGAGTAGGTACCCGGTCTACTCCTTAGAGATCTGGAATCTCGCCATGCCCATAAGGGGAATTCATCCCTGAGCAAGAGCCACTGTTGGGACTTTAAAAAATTTGTCAAATTTTGCAGGCCCAAGTTTGAAATTTTGATTTTGCACTCAGAATGCACTCTATTGAATTAGCTCAAGTAGCATACTTTGGAAGCCTGCATTTTTACACTAATAGGGAGGCTCCTAGTTGCTCGAGTCAGCTCGAATCACTCCAAGGCCTTTTCTCCTAGCCTAGTCTGGGAATGCTCTTCTCTATTCCCCTAATCTACTCTAGGACCTCACTATCAAGGTTTTTTCCTCACTCCTCATGAATTCACTTTCATAAATTCATCAGCTCATTAGACACCTTGTAGGGTTGCTCTGTCATAGTTTAATCTTACAAATCCTCTCGAGTTATTTCTCAATCATCATAGGATCTTCTCTCCATTCGATCCCATCTCCCGTGTTCTAAGGATAATAGCCTAGACTCCCAAACAACCATGCTTATGATTTTCCTTAGTCACTGGTACCTAGTCGGGCTATCATCAAGCTCACCTAGGGCCAGTCTGCTGAAATGGTCATTGCCATTCCCTGGAATCCCATCAATGGAACCCTATAGTACATGTCTGGCTCTTCTTGACAACTTCCAATGGTCGTGAGGATCCCACGATGGAGCTTCAAGACAGAGCCATGGCTGCAATTACTTGTCACCAACAGGAAAAATAAGAAAATAGAACAACAACGCTATCTATAGAGCCAAACTTAGCACAATTACAGAATTGAAACTCACACAATGAAGAAAGAAACTTCTACACTATCTACATCACCATCTGAAAATTAAAGCCAAAATTAACAACAGAGAGGAAACCAGGAAATGATCTTTTTATTTATCATTCATAGAAAAACTCTCTTATGGAAAACTCCAAAATCCAACGGAACCCTTTACATAATGCCCATTGGGTCTTATAGCTTCTACACATGTTGTGCATCATCCCTGAATGGATGGGATGCACCCTCGACACAATTAGTTGCTTGTCGTAACCATCCTTCAACCTCCAACGGGTCATCGGGTTAGCGCAACAGAAACACTTGGCTTCCGAAGAGTGGCATCGAACAAACTTAGGCTGCGATGAGCCCCAGAAATGTTCCATTGATGGCTTGGTTTTATTGACATTGATAAAATGTAGGCCACTTTTATCAACATCGAGCAAACTAAGGCCACAATGAGTCCTGAACAAGTTCCATCGATGGGTCAATTTCATTGATGTCGAGCAAACTTAAGGCGGTTTCATCGACGACCTCCGGTAGTCACTTTTGTCTTGGGTCCACGGGGTAGCTCGAACAAGTCATGTCGATCGCTGATGGTGGGCTCCACTACTAGTGGTCAAGGGAATATTTACAAGAAAAAGACAAAATACACTGCAAGCCTCTCTAAGCTTGAAATGTAGTCCTTAGCCAAAAATGAAAATTTGCAAAACTTCAAAGGGTATTTGTTCACCCTTAGGTGCTCCTACACCATACTCCCAAACAAAAGAAAGTTAAGTCACCTCTTTTGGGATCAGTTTCTAACTAATGCCTAGCTTCTGGAATTCTATTTCAGGTGCCCATGTAGCTTATGCATCATCCATACCCTGACATTTGATTAGGTGCTCCCAATAGATTTGATGCCTTGTCTTCTTGGTGATCCGTGAACTCAACACTTTCTCAACCTTTGGATTTGATTTTTTTGGTAGTTGAAGGTTGTTCACGTCTTTGATACCTCTGAGTGACTGCAATATGAACCTTAAATTGGTCCTTTGTAGGCAACTAAGTCTGCTATGTTGAAAATCGGTGACAATCCTATGTCACTAGGTAGGTCCACCTTGTATGCATTTTCTCCATACTTGGCTATAATGGCACATGGACCCAACCTTCTCATTTGAAACTTGTTAGGCACTCCTTTCTGTAGCCTTTCTTTGTTTAGGTGCACCATGACAAGATCTCCCACTTGAAATTTGAGCTTCTTTGTTCTCTCATCAACCTTTTGTTTGATCTTAGTTGTGTTATCCTTCAAGGCTTGCTTGACTGATTCATGTACTTCCTTCATTGACTGAGCAAAGTCTTCTGCATATCCACTTCTTGTTGCTGCACTACCTAAGTCTCTCAACTCCAAAATACCCCTTGGGTGAACACCATAGACCACTTCAAAAGGGCTCTTGTCGGTGGTCCTATTTATTGTGTCATTGTAAGCATATTCAGCTTGAGAAAGCACTTGATCCCATGTCTGACCATATTATTTGGTAAGGCACCTCAAAAGATTTCCTAAGCTCCTATTTACCACCTTGGTCTATCCATCTATTTGGGGATGGTATGCAGACCCAAAAGATAGGTTGGTGCCAAGTTTTTGCCAAAGTTTCTTCCAAAAATGACTCATAAACTTTGACTCCATGTCTGAAACAATACTCATGGGCAATCCATGTATCCTAATTACTTGCTTAAAGAACAACCAAGCAATATGACATGCATCATGAGTGATCTTGCAAGGTACAAAGTGGGCCATTTTTCTAAACATGTCCACTATGACATAAATGCTATCAAATCCCTGCTTTGTCCTTGGCAACCCCACTACAAAGTCCATACTAATGCACTCCCAAGGTCTGTTTGGTATGGGAAGAGGTTGGTATAAACTATCATTTGAAGAAGTACCCTTGGCCTTTTGGCAAACTATTCAAGTCTCTACATACTTTTTCACATCTTGATTCATCCTTGGTCAGTAGTAATACCTCTGAACCAACTCTTGAGTCTTATTGACTCCAAAATGTCCACTAAGGCTGCCATTATGCTTTTCTTGTATGAGATTTTCTCTCATTGAGCCTCTAGGCACACAAAGCTACCCACCTCTAAACAATAGTCCATCTTGTAAAGTAAATTCAGAATACTCACTATGGAAGTGATTTTGATACTCCTTACACACCTTGTAGGCATTTGAGAAATCTTCATCCTCCAGGTATAGGTCTTTAAAACATAGGCCGCTTTTATCAACATCGAGCAAACTAAGGCCACGGTGATTCTCGAACAAGTTCCATCGATGGGTCAGTTTCATCGACATCGAGCAAACTTAAGGTGGTTTCATCGACGACCTCTGGTAGTCACTTTTCTCTTGGGTCCGCGGGGTAGCTCGAGCAAGTCATTTCGATCATCGATGGTGGGCTCCACTGCTGGTGGTCAAGGGAATATTTACAAAAAAAAGAAAAAAAGCGCTCCAAGCCACTCTAAGATTGAAATGCAATCCTTAGCCAAAAATGAAAATTTGCAAAACTTCAAAGGGCATTTGTTCACCCTTAGGTGCTCCTGCACCATGCACCTATTAAGCTTCATCAAAAATCCTCTTGAGAGATGGTCAAGAATCTATCAGAGATGCCATATGTTCATCTACAGCCTCATATGATCATTTATTATGAGTTTGTGAAGTCTCCTTTGGAGGTCCTGAAGTTAGGTCTGCATTTTGTACCTTTTTTCACTTTTTTTAGTAGCCCTATTTGAGGCATTGTATCTTTGTGCTGGATGATTTTCATGCTTAACTGATGGTTTCCCATGATTCTCTACTATTTTTTGAAGCCCCATGCCAAGTGGCATAGCCCCATGAATCTGTTTGGAAAGTTTCCCAAGTCATTTTCGTTTGCCAAAAGTTCAGTTTTGCAAACTAAACAGTGTCAAACAACAGTTTGTAACCCTCTTTGTGAATTTGTATTTCATGCCCACTTGACCTGCACTTCAAGGTGTTTGTAAAACATGATTTCCTATAAAATTTTCTACCACCATCCTGGTTTATAGGCCCCTAGCTCCTCGTTTGATTAGTTTTCAAGACCCCTTTCAAATGCACTTTTGCAGGGTTTAACAAGCAGCACTTTCTAGATTTTTATAGGAGCAAACTTTGAGGGTTGATAATTTGCACATGTGACCTAATCAGGTCAAACCCTCTTGCACACATGTTCAAGGTATCTAAATGTGCTAGTGTCCCAGGTGGCAGCTCCTGACACGAACATTTGATATTTTTTCAAAGCGGGCTTTGAATGGTACTCAGGTTGTCTCAGCAAGTGCAAATTCAAAAAATCCCTAGTAGGCAACTTTGATGATTAAAATTTTTTCCTTAGAAGTTGAAATGATGATCCATCTGATGCCCTAGGTTCTATATATTACAATCTATCAGTATGCCAATCTGCAAGCCCTAATCAGGTGCTTGGGTCAATTTTCAAAGCCTGTTTTGGAGGTTTACACAAGTGTTTTGGGCCAAAATTCAAAGTTATGAAAACGTCAGTTTAATGATTGCTTAGTTAGTTTTTCACATTTGGAGAACATCCAGTCAACGTTCTAGGTCATTCTCAACTGGCTAGTTACCTGGAAATGATTTTTTTTTAGTCGGGCCCACCTTAGGCTTGACTCATGATGAGACTTGGTTTGACAAAGTGAAGCCCATGTATGTAAATGTATATTTATTAAATATTTTGATTTAAATAGTGTGATAAATAAATTAGTTTGATAAATGGGCAAGTGAATAATTTTGAATCATATTTTTTTATTTTAATATTCCACTTGGATAAAGGAGAAATAAATTTTTAAAATAATTTGAGCGGCAACATTGAGAGATAAAATAAATCTTTTAAAAGGATTTAATTCTTATGTTTAAATATTCTCTTTATAAACAATGTGTCACCCCCCCATTTTTCTTTCACAAAAGGAGCGATGGAGAAAAATCTAATAAAAGGGGTTTAAAAAGGTTTCTTTTAAAAAAATTTACCCTGCATGACATAAGGGGCAATCTAGCATGTCGCGCGAGGTAATGAAAAGAACGATGAAGAACAAGATTTTATTATCCCGTGTGACATAACAAGTGACAAAGAAAACCACGCGGGGTAATGCATATGTGTGAGGATGAACTATCTTGTTATCCCACGCGAAGGGATGAGAACAAGTAGTGGTAGCTCGGGATAAAGCGAGCAAGGTGGGGAGGGGAGCAACCCCTTACCCCACATGGTGGAGGGAGGCACCCAAGGCATAATGCAGGATAAGGAATGTGGGAGGTGAAAGTCCTCTCCCTGCCACCGCACACTCAGGGGCAGGATCTCATTTTCCACACGTGGGCTAGCAGATCTGCTTCAACGCAGATCTGTGCAGGAAAATGAGACCCCACCCTTGAGCGCGGGGTGGCGGGGAGAGGAAGAAGATCTGTGCATTGGTGTCGTCCAATGGAGTGATGGATAAGAGGATCATTTATTTTGAAGAATATATTGGTCTATATTCTTACCTGTGTGGGATCCAAGGACAAATATAGTTATCACTTGCAAATGTTGTCAAAATTCTTGATAATGGATCAATTGGATAGAGTCACATAGTGTGGCAAATAGATGCAACAATGATAAAGGAAAACTATTGTGCAGGTTAAAACCATATTCATAAGGGCATTGATTCTTCATACAAAATCCTGTGATGCCCATTAATTCTCCCCCATTGTTTCATGCATTCCATTTTGTGTGAACTAATGACCTACATCTCTTGTAGATAATATTTTGAAAAGTGAACCATTGAAATATTGATATGGGACAACATTGAATTTGCAATACTGATCGAGAAGAGTAATTGTAGAAGCCATCACACTCAGGAGATGGGTAATTTTCTCTCTATGATGTTAGAAAGGACCTATCAAGCCGCCTAAGCTATGTTTTTATGCTCTCACCAAAATATTAATGAAAATCCATGGGAGTGAGCAGAGGTTGAAGTTGTTGTCAGTTTCGTCCAATTCTATGAGGGTGGTGCTTCTCCTTACTGTGAGGCAATAAATACATTTTAGACAAATGTTGGCACTAAAGCTTGGGTTTATTGATCTTGTGGAAGGGTTTTAGATGCTTAAAGGTTATAAGTCCCATTGGAGAATAATTGGAGTGCTCATTATTCTTATGCAACCAGTATTCAATTTGGTGCAAATCAAGATATAAAGGGAACACATAGGGTGTAAGAAATGTGTTCATAGAAAGGGGTTTTGGTGACTTCTAAGCACGTGCGAATGGGCAGGAGCAAATAAAAAATCCGCATTTATTCCTAGCATCCCTATTGCCTTATGCAAGTGGAGTAGTCTTTGTTGGATGAAGGCGTTGATGCATTATATATAGGGTTGCAAGTACACACTACTCATAGCGTGACAGTAAAAGCCCTGGTTTTCAGAAATACTTTGTCAAAATGTATCCCTAGTGTGTTGATTGTTTTGCAATGATGGTAGAGAATTATTGTTTCCATTTGCAACATGAGTATGATATGTGTCGCAAAGGGAGTATGCAATGGTGGAACCATTTTATCAAAACAAAGCAACCATGTGCAAAAAACGAAAGAAAGGAAAACATTATCACTTTCAACCATTAAATGTATAATTTTCGGTGTTGAAGATGGTTTCTTATGAGGTATTTTATTTAAGGGGGGGGAATTAGATCTTCTTTCGGAGAGTGATTATTTTTCACTCATAAGCAAGTTGCATTGAAATGATAGTTTGACAACTATGGGAAAATCTTTAGAAAGGGAAGTAAAGTTACTCAAAAATTAGAAGAGTAGAATGAATGTTTTACTCAGAAAATAGGGGTTCAATTGATAAAGTTGCACAGGGTAAAATTATAGGGCAATTAACATTATGGGGCATGGTAATATCATTTAAGGTTCACCTAAGTGAAATTGAAAGGTTAATAGAGAAAGGAGTACATGTGAATAGGAATTCCTTTTGGGTGAAAATTTTTCACATAGGATTTGAGATCAAGAATATGAGGATGAATTTTTATTAAAGTGTGAATTTAAGGGAAGGGGGACTTTCAAAAATATCAAGATATTTACCCAAAAGTGAAAAATGTTCTGAGAAGATATCTTTGGTAAATATGTGAATTACTTGCACCAAGAGGTGCAGATTTTTTACAAGAAATATTTTAATAAGCTATGCAATGACACACTGTTTTTTATCAAATGTGAAAAATTTTCTGAGTAAGAAATATGCAAATTTTGACTTTCACAAAGGAGGTAATCTTTCAATTTTGGGGAACTGAGACAAAAGTGAGCTCTTCACAGGACAAGACAATAGCTGAATAGAAGGCTTTGGGCAGAGATGTAAAAAGGTGATTTTGGCAGGCTGCCTGAAGAAGATATTTTCCAGATTTTCAAAGATCTTCAACTGGCTCAATACAAAGTGAGGACAAAGAATGAGAATAAGTGCAGATTTTTTAATTTGCAAAGTCGAAGGAGATGAGGTACAGATCTTGAGCAGAGGAATTTTAAAATTCCTAAAAATATGTTGACCGTTGAGATGGATTCTAGGGTTTTCCCTAGTGTTTTGTCTTGCATCTTTTTGTTGTTTTCTTTTCTCATTTTTTAGGAGTTGGTAGTAAGTTTTTTAGAAGTCAGTTTTAGGAGTTAGAAGTTCCAAATTTTCTACTCTATGAGAGAGCTATGTAGAGTGCAGGCTTAATGCTAGTTAGAAATATTTTAAGTTTGTAAGTGTTGTATGCTTTGAATAGTTGTAATCAGATATGCAAGTAGAGAATACTGGTTTTTCTTGCTACTGTCTCCAATATGTAATAGTGTTATTTATGAAATAGACAATCAAGGATTGTATGTTTTGTCCCAGCAAGTCTGGTGTTTATCCTAATTTGCTTCTCTTCAAGGAAGAGATTAAAGTTCTTCAGTAAGATGATGAATAATATTTCTTGCATTTAGGATTTATAATTATAGTTGCAGGAAAAACCTAGTTGATGGGTATTGATGTTTTGCATTAATACTTATTTTTTACTGATCTTACAGTTTGAACTATTTGGGTATAAGGCTACAATTTGAGAATAGACTTTGTTGCCCAATATATGAAGGCACCAGTTAATGTTTATTTTCAGATTTTCAAAATCATTTTATTTCCAAATCTCTTTTTCTTTCAATTCATAGGAGTAGGTGTAGAGTAGAAAATTCATCCCAAGTGCTGAGTGATAGTTGACAAGCTAGGATAGTAGCCAACTCTGAGTTTCATACACTTTCCTTGGCATAAACATATTGGGATATCTGTTGAAATCAGTGATGCCTTGAGTATTTGAAGCTATAAGTTATTTAAGCATTGCTTAGGTCTACCTGCATTGGTCTTGTAGAGCCAAAAGTGTAGAAGATTGCAGTCTTAGTGGCTAAATCGTGTTTGTTGGCCAAATCCAACTGTGAGATTATGCTTGACGTAACCAAGATCAAAGAGACCAAAAGATAGCACAATGAAAAGAGAGATAAAATATGACAAGAATAAACTGTATTGCTATCAAGATGCAAAAGAGATCAATTGGATCATCAAGAATTACATACAATGTATTATAAGCTTGCTTATAAAGGCAAGGCTAAGAGACAAGAGAGAACACAATGATGACATGTGTCTCAATGAGATGCAAGGGTAGGTAGGGGTAGGTAAGAGAAATAATAAAATATTCCACATGAGGTGGATCACCCACCGAAGGTGGAATTATCACTCCACAATAAGTGAATATGATAAAGTAACAACAAGATCACACCATCAAATGTGGAATTTTTCCTACATATACACTCGCAATGTATTCACATCTCCCTAATTGTCTCATATGGAAACTACATTGTTATGAATGTACCTAAGAAAACTTAAGTAGAGTGTAATTATATCCAAGATGAATAAATAATTACACCAACACCAACCTTGGAACCTATTGATGGGAACGTGGCTAAATCATTAGGGTTTGGGGATCTATTGATTTGGGAAACAATAGTGCCCAGGTCCCCCTTAATGGGGACCTATCTTGGACCCCTTCCCCTATCCCTATCTGAAATTGAAGCAGGAAAATGCCCCCTATGTCGGCTTATGTCAAAATATCAATCAATTAATCCTACTGGCAAGTATATGAGAGGGATTTCTTCTCTCATTCGAGGATATACAATTGAATACATACACACAAGAGGTCATCAAGCATTCAAGAGAAATTGAGCATTTTTAGTGTTCCTTCAAGCTTTGGAGCAACAATAGAGTCAAGATTTCAAGCATTAAAGAGGAGATCAACATTCTAATTCATGAAACCCTAATTCCATGTTGAGGCAAGCAAAACTTCACAAGGAGGTATAAGCATTTCATTTTCAGTCAATTCATTTACATTATTTCAACCACTTGGCTACTTCCAAAACTGGGGTTTGACCTGAAGGCAAACCCCTATTCCCAACACATTTCCCTTTCTTTCTGTGTGTAGGAAACAGGTGTGCAGCTATACTTCTGGAATTAAGCTTTATTCGTAAAGATGGAAAAACCCTTTTCAACATGTAGAAATTTCAGAGGACAGAGAGGAGGGTGCCCCTGTCTAGACACACGATCCTTGCATCCTTTTCTCTTTTTCATGGAATAGCTTCAAATCATCTCAAACTTCTCAGATCTAGGTGCATGACTGAATCTTAAATCTGTAGCTTACTATTTTCTCATACTTTGTCTCCATTTCTAGCACTTAATCTTAATTCAAATAGCCAACTTACAAAACAGGGTCAATCGCATTCCGATCACAACCAACCTACTTAGTATTCAGTCCTTACATAATTTAGGATTGGATCTAGTAGATTCAACCCCTCTTTTGAATGTAAAGTCCTCCTCAAGTGAAAATTGAGCTTAGTGAATTTTCCCTTCCCACGTGGAGAATTTGCTAAGCCCCCAATTTTCCACTTTATATTTTTTAACATCCATATCTAATGTTTGCAATTGGTTTCATAACATTATCTTCAATATTTCATATTTTTATAAGTTTTGAAGTCGAGTTAACTGCAATTTTGACATATGTCCATTTGGTCGTTCATAACTTGTTGTCTATGTAACAAAATTCTTTTTTTTTGTTGGAAAGAGGACTTCAATACCTAGTGCATGGATATTTTTCATATTTTTTTCACTTGTTTACTATTTTTCCATAAGCGTTGAACTTAGAAGTTGATGTGTGGTGTGAAACCTATGTTCAGTTAACCTAAAAAGAAAAAAATCTTAATAAACTCAATATATACTAAAATAATAATCATTGGAAATATCTCTTCGAGTACTACTATCATGCATTTGGGTTTGTCAAAATTCATCCATTTGAGCCTCCAATTTGAGCTTTGAAGGCCAAAAATTTGCAAAAACCAAGAGAGTTTGGGGGGGATATCTCTAGCAGGTAGGTTCGATAGAACATATGTTCCATCAAAAGGGGTTCTATCAAATCCCCTGGGGTTCAATTGAACCCCTTTGAGCAATTGTTTTTTAAAGGGCCATGTTCTCTTTAAAAAACCATTAAAAAAGGGGGTTCGATTGAATCCCCTTTTTTAATAATTTTATATTCGATCGAATGTATTTAAAATAATACGTTTGATCAAATCATTTTTTTGGTCTGATCAAACATGGCATTCAATTGACAGTGGTAAAAATTATGTTTTGGACAAACGAGTGCAATTTCTTCATCCAGAAAAGTGTAACCCACTATTGTGGGTTCACCCAATCATATTTGGGGAAAACAAGAGTGGAGGAAAGAAGTCGGGATGAACCTTTCTAGAAATGGCTAGGAGTGCCAAGGGCTGAAGAAAGTTGAGATCCGAGAAGGGATTTTCCATTTCTGGAGAATAATGAAGATCCTATCGCAGAATGTTAGGGGATGAAATGCCCCTGACAAATTTTGCCTGATCAAATGAGGTGTCAATCAGGTGAAGCCAAACATAGCTATGCTATAGGAGACTAAGATTAAACAGGAGGACAAAGTGGCGTTTCTTCAAAAAAGGAAAACTTGGCGAGGAGCATTGGTGGGCAAGAAAGGAGTGTCGGGTGGCTTAGGAATTCTTTGTAAACCCCAGTAGAACATAGTTGAAGAACTGTGCCAATATTGGCATTGGTTTGCAGTTTTGATAAGAAACTACTTGGATAACAAGGAGTTCATTTTAATAAATGTGTATGGGTTGACTTCGAGTAGAGCCAAATTAGGTTAGTAATAGAAATGTAGTTTTGGGTGGCTACTTCAATGCAATCTGAAACCCCATGGAAAAGGCAGGAGGAGTAGAGGGGATTAATGCTCAACATATAAGTTTCTATAATTTCATTATGAGTAATGAATTTATTGACCCCAAATTTAAAAATGGGAGCTTCACATGGACATATAGGAATTTGGGGATACATGGTACAGCCCAGAAACTTGACTGTTTCCTCCTTTTAGTAAATTGGAACAACTCCTTTGTAGCCTAGGAGAAATCCATCCTTCCCTTAATAGGATTAGATCATTTCCTAATTGCCTTATTACTTCAGGAAGATTCAGTTCCCTTAGTATGCCCATTCAAATTTGAGAAAAAATAGCTAAGGCATGACAACCTAAAGGAGAAAATTGCTTAGTGGTGGAGTCTAGTACCTACGGGTTATGGTACTAATGCTATCAAGGTGCTTTAAAAATTGCAATTTCTTAAAGAAAGACCAAAAGAATGGAATCATCTTCATTTTGGCAGCATCTTTGAGAAGAAGATCAAAATTGGAAAGGAAATTGCAAAAGTTGTGATTCAGAGAGGAATGATAGCTCTATATTTCCAAGAATAAAAAAAGTTACATTCACAATTGGCAGAGATTCTAGCACGAGAGGAGATATTTTGGTGACAAAAATCAAGAGAATCTTGGCTCAAGGAAGGAGATATAAATACGAAGTTCTTTCACTATTTGGTAAAGGCAAGGAGAATAAGTAATAGGATTTTAGAAATAAGAAATAAAGAGGGAATCATTCTCAACAATAAAGAGAAAATAAACAAAGTGGTGGTTGATTATTTTCACTATCTCTTATTTGAAGAGGATAATCCCCATAATGAATATATAGGAGAAATCCTTGGCAATATCTTGAAGATCATCAACAAACAACAAAATAGAAGTCTACCTCAAAAAATTTCATTGGAGGAAGTTAAAACTTTTGTTTTCTCAATAGAGGGAGACAAGGCCTCAGGTTCAGCCGGTTTCCCCACCTTTATTTTAGAAATTCTGGGAGATTTTGAAGATAGACATTTGGGAGATGACATAAGAGGAAAGGGTAAAATGACACATTTCTAAATACCTCAATAATACTTTCATTGCACTGATTCCAAAAAGTGAGAAGGTGCAATTATTTGATGACTCGTGCCCAATTTCACTATGTAATACTATCTACATAATTATTGCTAAAGTGATGGCAAATAGGTTGAAGAAGGTAATGCCTGACATCATATCTGAGTAACAGAGTGGATTCACTCCAAATAGATCCATAGTGGAGGGGATCATTATCGCACTTGAGGTGATCCACACAGTAAGAAAGGCTAAAACAAATAGAATGTTGATAAAGTTAGCTATAAAGAAGGCATATGATCATGTAAATAGGCCCTTTTTGTTGAGTATTCTTCACCATTTTGGTTCCATGAACATTGGATCAAATGGGTTAATAGTTGCATTTCAACTTCAAGGATGCCTATACTAGTTAATAGTAATCTTCAAGGATTATTTCCAACCTCGAGAGGCATAAGGAAAGGGGACCCTTTATCCCCATCCTTGTTTGTATTTATGGTGGAAGCCTTGGATCAGTTGATTAACAAATATAGGATAATGGAACGGTGGAAGGGGATAAAGATTGCTAGTGGGGTGGAATCTCTAACACACACTCAGTTTGCCGATGATACTTTACTGATGGGGGAAGCAATAGTTAGGGAGGTGAGAGTTATCGTAGCACCCTTGACAATTATTGTATGGTATCTGGTCAAGCAGTAAACTGGAATAAGTCCGAGATCTACTGTTTCAACACAAATGGAGATATTCAAAGAGAAATTGCAAGATTTTTGGGCATCAAACTGGTTCGATTGTTGAGAAAATTTATTGGTATTCCAGTTTTTGAGGGAGCAAGTAGATTAAAATTATGGAATAAGTTAGTAGAGGAATGTTATAGTAGGATGGAAGAGCAAGTGGCTTACTTCAATAGGTAGGATTATAATGTTAAAATCGTAATTTCTACTTTTCCTCTTTATTCAATGTCATGCCTAAAAATCCAAGCCAAGGTCAATAAAGTGATTGAAAATGGGATGAGGAAATTCTTTTGGAATGGAAACCGGGACAAAGATAAGATTACCCAGGGGGGTAGGATTGAGAAGATGGCATCTAATCAATGAAGCAATGGGGGGGGGGGATTAGTTTGGAGCATGTATGAGAACCCAAATTAGAAATGGGTAAGGATTCTAAAGAGAAAATACCTAGATGATCAAATTAGGGAAATAATTTTGACAGTCAGGGACCCAATTAGAGGATCAACTGTATAGAACTTTTTGTGCACTTGTAGAGGGGTTGTAACTAATCACATAACATGAAGACTAGGGAATGGTAAGAAATCCAACTTTTGGAAGGATTCATGGGAAGGTTTCCCAAATCTTGACATGGATGGATCTTGGAAAGATATTCAAAGGGCTATGGAATTGAGATTGGGAAAGAAAGTTGTAGACTTCATGAATCTAGAGAGCAAATTCAGTATCCCAAAATGGAAATAGAAGGACCCAGGCGAGTTGAATCTCTCGAGAGATCAAGAGGACCATTTCAAAGAGATAATAAAGTTTAGAAGCATCAAGCTCATAGGGAATAAAGATAGGGTTATCTGGTGTGGATCCAAAAGCGAGAAATACACAGTGAAGATATGATATAAACTATTAGATTTGGAGCACTAATAGGAACAATGGCCTCATCATCTTTGTTGGAATAAGGATTGCTTGTTGAAGGCTGGCTTATTTTCATGGCTTGCAATTAAAGACAAAATTCTAACGGGGGACCATTCAAGCAAATTGGGATTTGCAGGATCCTTTAGGTGTGTAATGTGTAAACAGGAAGAAGAAACTTCAAATCACCTATTGTTGCACTGCCTAGTTACACAATGCTTCTAGAAGAATGTTCTGTAGAGAATGGAATGGATCACTCCACTACTAGGTAGCCTATTAAGTTGGTTTCAGGGATGGGGGTCTAAGGCACGTAATTTGTTTTACTCCAGTAAATGGAAAATCATTCCCTTGACAGTAATTTGGGAGATCTAGAAAGAGAGAAATATAAGAATATTTTAGGATGCAGAAGAGGATGACAATTGGCTATGGAGTATAATTGAAATCAATTTCAAAGCTAGTTAGCACATTGACCTCTAGAATTAACATAAAAAAGTATCCCTATAACTAGTTGGATAGTAGAATCCAAGCTAATTGGCCTTTAATAAAGTATAGGCCCGTTAATGGGCCTTCTAGGGTTTATCCTAATCTAGTTACAAGACCTCTAGCATAATAGACACCACTTGAGATAGACTAGATTAAAATAAACTTTGATGGGGCTACATGAGGGAACCCGGGATATGTTGGGGTTGGATGCATTGCAAGGGATCATTTGGGAATCACACTAGCAACTTGCTACCAAGGCTTTGGAACAACAACCAACAACATTGCAGAAGTGAATGCAACGTTCCTTTCTATTCAAATGGAAATGAGAATGGGAGTGAGGAATCTGCATTTGGAAGGGAACTCAAAAATTATAATTTAGACGATTGCTAAAGGGAGTGTGGTACACTAAAAAATTGACAAAATGGTACATGTCATCAATAGATATCTCAAGGAATTTATAAAATTCAAAATATCTCATATCAGAAGGAAGGAAACCAGGAAGCAGATAACCTATCCAAAATGGTTGTTGATCTCATGCAAGGAGAATACAAATGGCACTTTGCTAGGGAGTAGGAAGCTAAAGTGCACTGACAATGACAATTCTTTCTCTCATAATAGTCATTAATTATGGGCTGGTAATCCAATCCAATACACAAAATAGTCATAATGAGGCTCGCAGTTTGAGTACGTATAAGATTTGAGGGGATTGGGGGAGATTTGTCAACTGCATCATTTAGGTACGATTAGTAGAGGTGGCAGGAGGAATGTGCAAATGAAATCAGTAGAGGGAAAATAGGTGGCATGCTAGAGCATGAATCTACTTAGGCACATTAACTCCAAGTAATAAATCTAGGCCACCATACCAATGGGAGGTACGAAGCCCAAGATCTTTGTATGGTAGTGATCAAGTTTGGCCAAGAAAGTTGCCAAAATCAATTTGAAAGGACGACAAGTGGGGAGTTGCTTTAAAGGCCAGAAGGATAATGAATGACATTATTCCCATCCATCTCCAAATTTGGTGTGTCTAAGAATATTGGTGAGAAGAGAAGAACGTAAGAGAGGAGAAATGGAAGACAATTTTTCATTGAGGTCAATCAAGCAGCAGGTTGCATTCTGGAATATGATAACAAATGAGAGACTTGTCAATATCTTTATGTTCGATGATAAGACATTCATCATGTGGGTGAAGTTGTGCTGGGAGATGAGTTTCTCAATGCAGAGTTCAAGTATCACACAAATGTAGACATTGTTTCTCTAGTCTTGGCGTGGTGTTTCAAATTAGAACTGAAGGATAGTGTGCGAAGAATCATGATGAGGTGCGTAAGGAAGGAATGGCTGCAGGGTTTGGATAGCTTGATGGAGATGGCTTGGGATATGAAGGGTTTGGTGTGTCCAAGAGGATTTTGGTTACATGTTAGTGAATATACCCCTTCCCTGCAACAATTCTTAATTTGGAGTGCAAATTGTGATAAGGAGGTGAGAAGAATGTCCGCCTAGATTGGGATGCAAGGGGTGAAATTATTCATTGATGGAGTGGAGGTGAGGGAGGTTATACTAGAGTAGGAAAAATGGGGTCCCTACAATGACTACCAGGCACCGAAGAAGAAGAAGGCCCGTCTAAAGCGTAGATGTGGGTGACTAGCTAAGTTGAAGAGGACAAGATACATCCACACTTCACTCTGAGGGGAGTCATTTAGGAGGCGTTATGAACCAGATATTGTGAGTCCAAATGTAGCTCCAACCAAAGCAGTGGACAAAAAAGGGAAGACAGTAGTGGAGGAAAGTTATATAGTGGGCTAAGGTCCTTATTTTGGTTATGTTTGTACAACATACTATGGATAGATGCAGATAGTTGATAACTAGGATATGATGAAATTTTTTTGAATGATTGGTTTTTTGTTCATTTTGAAGGAATACTATTAAAACTATGGATGTAATTTTTTACCTTTTTGAATATATGAAATACCAATTACCGATCAAAAAAATATTGAAAGATACGATAATTTATCTTTGGACAACCAAACCTACCCAATGATGAGGGATGGGCCCAACTCCTTGGAAACTATAAGAAAAGAATAAGTCTTGCAAAAAATGTTTTCTCCAAAGCTTCCACCACAATCTTTAAATGTCATAGAAAAGGAGCACTAAAAAAAGGTGTTCACTACTCTCTTCACTACACCCACACAAAACGTAGTAGGAGGGGCCATACAATCATTTTTTTTCTAATATTCTCCCAAGTGAGGCATTTGTTGTGACCCAACAAGTACATTAACATATGACACTTAAGCAAACCAATTTTATTCCAAATAAATTTCCACCAAGGAAACACTTTCAAGTTTCTATATTAAAGTTCTATAGTAGTGTAATTATGAGCAACTAAATATTTCCTTTATAATTGTGACCCTAGGAAATAAAATCCTCTTCTTGTGAAGAACAACAAAGTTTCTCAATGAGTATAGTGGTTAAAATATTTTTCTCTAACCGAGTCCCACCTCCAAGCCAACTATTGGAGTTTTACCATTCATAAACCAAGGAGCTTCCAAAAGAAATATAGCACTTAAAACTATCCACTTTGGACCATCTGATATCTAATTAAATTTTGTTTAAGGATAAAAGATGGGGAAAAGAGGAGAGGATTGGTGGATGACCATCCCAAGAGTTAGTTCAAAAGAAAGCATGCTTGCACTTATGAATAACTCAAAAATGACCATTCTTGATAAGAGCAATCCCTCTCTTAAGAGTGTTCCTAGTCATGGAGCCCTTACTTGTAAATTCTATTTGTGAATGTCCTTATTACCAACTCCTCCTAAATATTTATAATTAATGAATGGAGCCCAATGCCAATCCAAAATTCACACCACCTCCAATATAATTTTGTTGCTAAGGATTGGCTATTGAGCTCTTCCCGACAAAGATTGGTACCACCATTCTTTGGTTTGTACACTTACTCCTAACTCACCAAACTCCATCTAGGTTTCCTTCCCATAATTTTTTTTTTATAAGGGAATCATAATCCTTAAGAAAACTCTTAGGGATAAAAAGCACCAAAAACCTATACAAAGAAAGAGTCTCCAAAACAAAACTTAGAATACTCAACCTACAAGAAAAGTATAACCAATGAAAGGTCCAATAGTTAAAGTTTGACCAATTTGTCTAGAATCTTCTACCAATGAAATTTATTAAGAGAACCTATACATAGATGAATACCCTAATAATCCTTTGGAGGTCTACCAATTTGGAAGTGAAGAATATTAGCAATTTTATTTTGGATTAACTTGAGTATATTAAATAAGAAGATATTAGATTTGTCCTTATTAATTTGCTTCTAAAATATATGTAAAGAGCTTTCCTAACATTAGTAGCATCCTCTATTTCAACAAGACTTATAAGAGTAGTGTCATCTACAAAATGGAGGTGAATTTGTGATTCTAAATCTCAATCAAAAATACATCTATGAATGAGATGTTTTTGCTTGTACTGCTTCAAAAGCCTATCAAGAGTCTTGGCTATTAAAATAAACAAATAAGGTGATAGTGGGTCACCTTGCCTAAGACCCTAAGAATCAAAAAAGTTGGGTAGGGGGAGTTATTAACCAAAAGAGAGCACAAAGTGGAAGTCACACAATTCATACCAAAGAGATCCACTCTAAATGGAATCTAAAGGCTCATAAATAGGCTCAAGAAAATTCCACTTGATCCTATTATAGGCCTTAGACATGTCCAACTTAATGAACATGGTCCTATCCTTGGAAAAGGACATAGAATGGATAGTCTCAACTGTCGCCACTATAGCATCCATAATTTCTCAACTTTTAACAGAACCTCCCTACACTGGGGAAATCAAGAAAGCCAAACATTTTTTAATCTTTTTGCAATGGGCCAAGTAATTTTCTTTAAGGTCACATTAGATAAGGAAAATGGCCAAAAATAATCCAAGGAGTTATCCCCTTCCTTTTTAGGAATTAAAGAAAGAAAGGTGGAATTTATATCTTTGAGAATCTATTATTAGATTTTGATTCTCTAACCACTTCCAACAAATCTAATTTGAGATTATTTCAAAACTCATAAAGGAACTCTATAGGAAATCCATCAAGACCAAAGGCCTTTCCTTTCTTCATTTGAAACACAATATTTTGTAGCTCCTCCAAAGACATAGGCACCAAGAGTGAATTATTCATCTCACCTTAAACCAAAATAAGAATACATACGAGGACAAAGTTCTCATCAATAGAATCATGAGGAATATAACCTAACCACTTCCTCATTAATAGCTTGAAAAGAATTTACCTGCTCCCTCTAAGCTAATACAAGAGAGTTCAATATTTTACCACTTATTCATTATATGACCAACTTGTGGAAAAATTTGGTATTCCTATCCTCTTCTTGGAGCCAATAAACACAAGATTGATATTTCTAGAAAATCTCCTCTCGCAACTCCCATTCTTGAAGTTTCTTGGAGTACCTAGTCTCTTCATAAAGAAAATCCACTATCACTCCTTCCTCCTTAAGTTTGAACATAATTTTATCAAATTTATCCCACACTTGGGTCTTGATAAGAAAAAATATTACCAAAAGAAATTCTATTCCAATTATTAGTCTTATACTTAATAAATTGAAGCCTCTTGAAAAAGAGAACATAACAGTCCCAAAGGCAAGCTTTCCTTATAATTTCCACTCTTCCACCAATTGATGCAAGCTATAATCATGGAGCCATATGAGTTGAAACTTGAAAGGGGCATTGTGTTCAAGGGGAATTATCATGTCAATTAGACTAAGATTGAAACCACTAAAACCTAAAATCTAAATAACATAATCCAATTACAACTCAATGAAGGAATACAATATGAAATCAACAAAATAAAAAAAATTATACAAAAAATAAGCCCATGTTGACTCCAATGCACTTGGCCTCCATTTTTCTCCTTCTTATGTAGATTATGGCTCTCAAAGTCATGCTTATTAAAAACCTGCATAATAACGATACAAGAATACAAAGATAGTGATTTATGATTTATGATAATAGAGATTGATGTTCAATATAGATTTTTCAGAGGACTGAATCTAATTGAGAGAATAATTCACTTGACTAACTAGTTAAGAGATCTGATTAAGAGTGGAAATAAATTGATTTACTTATAAAAAAAGGTGATTTTGAAAAGAAGGGAAGTAATTGACTAGTTAGAAAAAGTGGTTGTTGAGTCACTAGTTAGAACTAATCATCAATGTTAGTTAGGAATTTCCAAATGTGATGTAGGAAATTTGAAATGAAATGTCATTTGGAGAGAATTTAGATTTTGGAAAACATGAAATAAAATTGAAATTAGAGGGAAATGAATTTGAATTGAATGTGGAGAGAAATTAATCTCATTTGAAATGAAGGTTAAATATGATTAAATAAATTTAAGAAATTTAATTAATCTAGTAATAATATTATTTAATTAATATTAGAATGGATGATTAAACGATTAAGAACTTAAAGAGATCATTAGGAATATTAATTTAGAAGAATAAAATTATATTAATTAAAGAATTATAATTATTTAATTAAGAAAGAGGAATAATTAGTGAAATTGACATTTGCAGGCACGAGACAATTTTAAGTGTCTATAGGCATACTTACAAGTTAGGGGAATAATGAGGCAGAAAAATGGATAGGTCGATGATTTGAATCTTTCTATCCCAAAATTTCAAAAGAAGATGTATAGCTATTGCCAATCCAAAAGAAAAAATCTCTTTAACCTTTCAAAAATAGAGTCCTTACAACTTCTATTATGCCAAGTGAAAGTGCCATTGTTTGGTTTCACTTCTACCTTTAAGAAAAGAGACAGTATTACACATCAAGAAGAATCTCTTGTAGCCTTCTCTACAGTAGTCATTTTCCCGACTTTAAAATTTGAAGGTAGTGATAATCTTACATTGATCTTGTTGAATAGTGGGTTGGCCACATTCCCTTTAAAAGTTTTAACCTACTCTAGTGAAAAGCCTCGCCAGTCCACCATGTGTCAATGTTTTGGAGAGTTAGAATCACATTGAGAAAACTCTTTCTAAGGAGTCTTGTCGATGCAACATGTGTTAGCGCCATGGGAAGGTCTAACCGAAAGTCTAAAGAAACCATCAAGGTTTCCAGATTGTTTGGCATGTGTGTCAATAACATCCCTGCCACAAGTAGATAAAATGATACCTCGTTGTTATGACGTGTCAACCATGTATGCCATACGAGGGACTTGAACCAAAGGAAGATGCACATGAGCGCGATTAGAGAGATCTTGGCATTTTGAAAGAGAGAGACCATGAAGATAATGACAATGAATTCCCCCTCAATCATGACCAAAAGAAAAAGTGTTCCAACTCAGATCTTTCCAATGCAATGGCCGCTAACAACATCATTATGGATTCACTTCTACAACTCAAGGATAATTCCTCTTGTCAAGGGAAAAGGCTATAAAATCTGGAAGGCATATTTTTCTAGGTACCTGATTCATGATCGGGTCTCATTTTCTCAACTTCTGGACAATGAATTCTATGCTTCCATGAATCTAGAACTTTTAGGTGCTTTAAGCCATCTTTGAAAGTAATACTTTAAGATAGGAAGGAAATAATCCAACCTTATTTTTGGGTGTGAATTTTAATTTACATTTGAGCCTTAATATCATTTTGTAAATGAGATTTACTATGCGTTTGTCACCATTGTGTTATTATTAGTAATATTTTGTGTCATTAATGAATGCATGGTTATTATTCAGTTCGCATTTTTTGGTTCCCCAGTTTATGAAGTATGGATAATATATTATATATACTCTTTCATATTTCATAAAGATGGATTCTAGACTATACCACCATTACCAAAAATGTAGAAATGATTGTTTCTAAAATAATTGAGTTATCAAATTTGCTCAGCCTTTACGAATGCTGCTAGAGCTAGGATTCAAATATTACACCTTATGTCTACGTCACTTCATGTGTTATGTTATCTTCCTAAATTTATGGGTTTTTGGTATACCGTGATGCCTGTAGGATGTTGAAATTTTTCTAAAATCTCTGCATTCATTTAAACTTTCTTTTCATTCCTTTGGTATCTTTCGGTTTGGACTTTAGTCATTATTTCCCTTTTCCAAACCCCCTCTTTAAAGGACGAAGAGCTGACTTAAAAAATCTTGGAGGTCATTCCACATGTCACACTAGGTTCCCATACTTGTGAAACTTTTTGACTACCCTTTAAAAGGCATGAGCCTTTTGGGGATCAATAGGTTTTTTTGGCACACTCGATGGGATAACGAAAATTGTGATTCTCAGAGAATTAGTGCACTCTCTAATTTTTTTCTTCTAAGAAGCATTTTGAGCACTTGATAAGTGGAGCTTCGGGAGCTTTGTCTCCACAAATCTTCCAAAATGTTCTCGACGATTCCATTTGTTGTGTTAGGATTTGGGGAGCTTGATAGTCTGCAGGTGAGTGACATATTATGTGATTTTCAAAGGCAACTAGAGGCAATCAAAATCGAGAGCCTATGGTACCAGAGGTTTTTCACTCATCATGTGCAAGTACAACAGTTAGAATTGGAAATACCAAGAAGAGCCCAGTCATAGATCTCTCAAGCAGCAACATCAAAGAATTAATGGTTTTCCATATACCAAGAAGAGCCCAAGACCACACCTGGGAGAACCATTTTGAGATAAAAGGAAAAGTACCTCTCACTCTAGGATAGAATCTTTTCCACTAAAATTTTGTGCCCTCAAGTAATCTCACTTTTCAAAGGTGGACCAATTGTTTAGAACTCAGACTGGTGCGACAAGCTGAGTCAAGAGATCTCACAATCAGACATCAATTCAAATAAGTGGGTTGCAAAAGATGGTAGTGGACTAATCGAAACACAAAAAGTCCACATCTCCATAGTTT
The DNA here is from genome assembly GCF_030272615.1 of Cryptomeria japonica. NCBI lineage: Eukaryota > Viridiplantae > Streptophyta > Pinopsida > Cupressales > Cupressaceae > Cryptomeria > Cryptomeria japonica. The sequence goes on from NC_081405.1 coordinate 433,372,674, forward strand.
GAGAAGACAAGCCTTTTCGAAGACATGAAGAAGCCCCTGTTGAATGCCCTGATCATCAAACAAAGAAAAATGAAATGCAAAAACCAAACCAAGATGAAAGCGATTTATATGAGGCTCAGTTTTGGGACGAGTTTGAAATTTTTTTCATCACTAAAAATGAGGTGCAAACCTACCAAATCAAAAGCCTATCAACTCAAAGAATGTTGTCCTAATGAAGAAAAGACCATGAAGCCCTTTGACCTTGTCTTGAGGAAAGATAGGCCCCCAAAGGTTGTGATTCCTGTTACACGATTGACATATGACCCCCTCAACCTTCGCAGGGATGCCCCATCACATATCTCGTGCAACAAACTAGTAGAACACCCCCAACTTTGTCTCACTTTCCAGAGGTAAACCTCCTCGCCTTTTCACTACTAGGTGTTAGTGCTTTCCCAAGTCTCAATTTTATCTCCTCTAATAGATGTGAAGGCTTGAATTATAGAAAGCACCCATCACCCCTCCCCTTTCCATCACATACCCATAGGCATGAAATTCGTACAAAATTAGGAAGAGAAGTTACTTTCAAAATATAGTCAATGGATTTGTTTAGATTGGGATTTGCTTAGGTTAGTAGTAGGATTAGGTTAGTTGTTACTATTTTTTTTTTAAAAGTGCTATTTAAAAAGCTATACATGTTGTTTTCAAAAGGGAAAAATTACAAAATAGATGGTTGTCATCTCAAGGCATTATCGGTATTTAACCAACGCTTAAGGCATGCATTGCTAATTCTGCCCAGAAAGGCCTTTTGAGCATTAGTTATCGTCAGCCTCACCAGAGTATCCATCTTAAAATATTGAAACAAGTTCATGCTCTACTAAACACTTCACTAATTTCCCAACTTAGAATGATTATAAGATTAGTAGAAGCCTAATTTTATAAATGACCAAACCCTTTTCACATGAGCGAAACTTTATTCCAACGATTAATTTTAGCAAGGAATCGTTCCCAAGTAAGTGGTGATGCACAATGACAGTTCTGATGGTAGTGAACCAAGTGAAAACATTTGCAAAGGTTAGGAGGTTAATTCAAATGCAAATAAGCACAAAACATTCAAATAAAAGACATGAAAATAACCTTTTGTACCTTTGCAAAGGAGCTCTCGTGTTCCTCTGATTGGGCCTTTGTGAAGCCAAGGATGTGCCCCTTCCTAGATTATTTAGATTGGTCCTAAGTGGATATATGGGTTGCTCCCCAAATTGCACAACAAATGGTAATGGAGATGGATGGAGGATGAATGCTCAAGTGAAGGATATGGATGTCATGGATACTAAGTGATAATTTGCCTATAGTGGAGGTGCTTGGAATATGATTCTAAAGCTAAAAGGCCAGCATGAGATTGCACAAATAGGAGATGTGTAATGGAGGGGAGGAGACCCCAATTTATAGATTTGAAGGGGGGTGAATGGACAGTCAAGATTGAAGATGGATCAAGGGTGGGGATTGAAGGAGAGGGAACACATGGATTGAGAGGACATGAAAGGACAAGGTGTGGAGACCAAGAGATTTTCCATAAAGGTATTTCTTGTCTCTGCACTCCATAATGTACATGGGAAAGATATCCCAAGTACATTGGGAAGACTAGAAGGAACTAAAAATTCCCTGGGGGATGATCAAGAGAATTAAAAATTCTCAAATAATGAAGTGCATGGGGAAAGGAAATGAGAAAAGGAATTTAAAATTCCTTGGGAAGATGAGAGACATGGGCGAGTGTGAGATTTTGAATTTCTTGAAATGACCCAATTAGGTGCATTTAAGGTTGGAAGGTGAGGAGGGGACAAATGAACTTAGCCATTTATGGCTATTGGTTGACTTGGTGGCTAATCATAGGATTAGCCGCTAGCAAATGATTAAGGGAGATGATTAGGTGGGATAATGAGAGATTAGAAGACAAGTGGGATTTGTAGGAGGATTTGACAAGAGGAGAGAGAATGAGCGGAGGAATTAAAAAATTGGGAAATAATGTTAAGCATGATTATGAGGGATTCTAGAAGAATTAATTAGGCTAATGAAGAATTAGATGAAGTGATTTGTAGGAATCACATGACTAAGTTAATTAATTGTCATTAATTAACTAAGATGAGATTTTAGAAGAATTAATTTTGATGACTTTAGAAGAATGAAGGATAATCAATTTATTTAATAAATCAATTATTGGACTATAGTGACAGGATTAATTAAATTTAATTTAATTAATTCTGAGAAGAATAGAGGGTAAAATAATTAAATTGATTAATTACGTAGAAAGGATAAAATTAATTAAATATTTAATTTAATTAATTTTGGACGTCTACAGGTAGTATGCTCTCAACACAAACATTCCTTTGCATGACAGCAAGGATGATATAAACCATACGCCTTGGGTGAAGAAAAAATTATGAAGAAAAAATTGTTGAATTTAATATTATCTTTTATGACATATCATCTTTTGTTAATGATCTTGTTATTTTATAAGTCTCATAATTAAATATTTGTGTGGTTTTTAGAATGTCTTATCATGTATAGGTGGAACTTCTATGAATCCTTAGTAATAAGTTCACATTTAATACTCCCATAGATGACAATGCAGAAAATTAATATCTTTTGGGATTACGTGGAAAATCTAAAGGCTGCTCTTGCTACCACTTTGCTTCCCAACTGGACAAATGGCTTAAGTGCTAACTAAAATATTAAAGGAAAGGCTAAAGCCTATGCAAAAAGTAAAAAAATAAATAGGTGATGTAGACAAATCTATTGGGGCTATGGACACTTGTCTAGCAATAGAGAAACGTTTGATGGAAACCAGGGTGATATCCTTGTTAGGGCTATGGATGTATGTCTAGAAACAAGGCTCTATTCAATTGGATATGGGAGTTCAAGTCCAACTGCGTAGCTTAACCTAAATTATAATTCTTTGTCTATCCTAATCTTGGGAAAAAGAAATTAATCATGCGCACACACTTTAGTAGTGGAGATCTCCACCCTAACATGTAGCTTTCTAAGTATGTGGGCCTTTAATTATAAAGTTGGGACTAAATGAGGGAATTAAATCTTATATTGTAAATATAATTGTTCATGTTTGACATTCTTGTTTATCTTCTAGTACAAGGTTTATATTATCTCTTCTTGTATTCTAATGTGATGTCTACTTTGGTGACCTTCTTCTCTATAGGCAATCATCTCGTGGCCTTGTCTATCTTGAAGCCTATTCATGATTTGTTGTAAATGTTTTTGGGGTGTCATTTGAGTTACTTTGGGTCATATAATGAAGAATTTGAGTTTTCTTTCAAAAATCACATGTTATATTATTTTCTTATGTTTGACATTTTGATGCAGAAGCATCCCTAGTTCTTGGCAATCTTGCATTAACCAAAAACATTTTCCTTTCAGTTTGTTTCCTATTTTGCAGTTTCAATATTTATTTTAGCATTTCATTTTGTTTGCTAAGGGAATGTTGTAGAGCTAGATTTGGTTCGTGGACATGTTCATCAATCTTATCCTTGGTCTGCGAGACGTTTGGATCTTTTTTTGGCAAGTTATCGCTTCCAAAATATGGGACAATTTTCTTTCCTGTGCACCGAAATCGCTTGGACCTATTTGCTATTGGTGATTCTTGTGGATCTTTCTCATAGCTTGCAAAGCTTGATTTTATTATTTTTAATGTTCCTTGGTTCCTGACCGACCTTCCTTTTGGGTCTGCACATCATTCTATGTTGTTTCCAGAGGGATCTCTTTAGTGGAGATCGACCTTGTTGTTTTACATGTTACATCTTGTTCTTCGGCATTTGTTTCACCTTGGGCCAATGTGTATCACTCTTGATCATGTAAATTGATTTAATTAAGAATTTAGAAATCAATTATGATAACATAGAAGATAAATCCAAAGGCTAGGAGGTCTAGAGTGGGCTCACAGTCTTGCTTGAGCTAGATATTACAATTGAGCATGTATGTAGTCAGGCCTGTGTGCCAAATCTTGTAAGCCTGCATGTTGTCGACAATTTTCAATTGATTTTGATGATATAATAGAGTCTGATATGCATTGATTCCATCACAATTATTTTGTTTATGTTGTGTTAACTCTTGATGCATGGTTCAAACTGTTCTCTTGGAAGACCCTCCTATCGTGACTGCACCAAGTGGTATCAGAGCGAGTTTTCATTCTGGAGATTGTGTTGTCCTATAAGATTTTGTTGTGGGGTGGTAGATTGCGGATATAGCCTGCAGCTATAGAGGATTGGCATGAAGATGGTCAAGAGAAATCCTAGAGGTGGTGGAGCGCGTGGAAATGCAAACCCTACTATGATGGAAATGTTGAGAGGAATTGCAGCCCAGTTAGAAGTTGTTGAAACAACCAAACGAAGAGGTTGACATTTTGAATATGTGAGAAAAGATGAAGAAGAAGTAGCTGGGGAACAAGGAGAAAATCCACTGGTGAATGATCTAGATGAAGAAAGGTTTATAAGAGCATTATCTAGAGTGAATACCAGACAACATTTTACCCCACTGGATTATGATGGCAAGTTGGATTCAGATGAACTGTTAGATTGGATCATGGAGATGGAAAAGTACTTTTATTTTGAAGGCATTGTTGAAGATAAGAAGGTAAGATATGCTTGCATTAAGTTGAATGGACATGCATCTCTTTGGTGGGAACAATTGCAAGTTGATAGACAAAGAAGCGGAAAAGAGAAGATCAAATCTTGGGAGCGAATGGTCAACAAGTTTAAATCTAAGTTTTTGCCTACTGATTATCAAGGGAACCTATTTCCAAAGTTGCAAAACCTGAAGTAGAAGGAATCTAGTGTGAAGGAGTATACCGAAGTATTCTACAAGTTGAATATTAGGTTCGAATATAGTGATTATGAGATTGAACAATTTGCTAGGTATTTGAATGGGCTGCAGATGTTTATTGTTGGCATATGTGCAGAGTATGATGACATGATAGTTTTGTATGTTGTCATTGATGTCAATATGCTGAAGTATGAACCGGTATATTGAAGTAAGCAATCTGGCAAGTGAACCGGTATGATGGTACAAGTGAACCGGTATGATGAAGTGTGAACCGGTATCATGGAATGAACCGGTATATGTAGAAAGTGAATCGGTATGTGAATCGGTATATGGAAAGTTTGTATCGGGGTTTTTGGTTGATGCATTCCAAGTCTGTGTGATTCGACTGATGACATCCTATGATGAGTTAGCATTGAAATGAAGATGAGATCGTGTTGCCACATCAGCCTTGTGCATGTGAAGAATCTTCTTGAGGATCTTGCATGAAGAAGATTGTTCTATCCACCTCGAGAATGTGCAAAATCTCAGTAAACGGTGGAGAGCGTGTAATGGGTTATCAGCTTCTAGAAGCGGTGAAGAATGGACGATGGAGAACATCTTGAGATTTCTTCAAGATTGTTTTACTCTATGCAATGTGATTAAACGATCAGGATTGGACCGACTATATTGATAACCTAGATGCTTAGGGTTTAGGGTTTATGCTATCGACCTAATTGTTGTCTATAAGGTTGATGATGATTTGCATTGTGAAGTTGTTGGCAAATGTTATGTGTGTATCCAAGTGAAGAGATAGTTGATTCTTGTCAGACCAGTGAAGTGAGTAGATACCTACAGAGTGTGATTGCAGAAGTATAAGAACTGAAGTGGATCTGCCTTAGCATTGATTGTTGTTATCAGATCAGTGTATTACCTGTTGACTTCTAATCATTTCAACAATTGGAAAATCCTTTTACCAGGTATCTTTAACGGGATTTTTGTAAATCCTTTAGCAGGGTGACTCAAAATTATTTAGTTCTTCAAATCCTCTTGCGAGGTAACCACCTTTAACCAGGTGATCCCTAGCAGGATCAGTAGCAGAACCTGTTGTAAAGTCTTTAACTGGACTAGGCTCCTAACAGAGTGGACTTCAGAAGAGTTCAAGAACAACTTGTGGGTATTCATCCCCACCGTGGTTTTTCCCAGTTGGGTTTCCACGTGAAAAATCAGTGTGTCGTGTGTGATGCTTTTTCATGTGATGTTTTAGTGTTTTCTGTTAAGCGGTAATGCATGTTGATTCAGTGGTCATTATATTTCTGATGTATTACTTGTTTAAGCATATGGGTGAAGTGGAAATGAGATATTAGGTTTTAAGCATATGGGTGAAGTGGAAATGAGATATTAGGTTTTGTGAAGATCTAAGTGTTACCGATTTATGACTTTCACAGTCACTGTGTTTTACTGGTATTGCCTTGATTTAAGATCAGTGTTGTTGTTTACCAATTAGTGCAGTCTTTGTTATTTAAGTTGTTAGAGGAAATTTTTTGTCTATACTGATTCACCCCCCTCTCAGTATCTGTTGGGTATTTGGTGTTCATCATTATTCATCAATTGGTATCAAAGCATCTTCCAGGTCCTCTGTGCTATAAACTTAACCGCTTGAGGAAAAGATCCTATTCTAATGATGAAGAGGGAAGGTCCTAAGTTCAATAGAGATAACTTTAAGATATGGAAGGACAGAATGAAGATATACATTAAAAGCATGGGTGCTCAACATTGGAACTATGTTGAGAATACTTATGTTGTCCCTATCGATACTCTCACCGATGATCAAAGGAGAGAAATTCAGGAGAATGGGCAAGTCATGGAAGCTCTTATCAGCAATCTATCTGATATTGAGTTTATAGATGTTCAAGACAAAGACAATCCCAAAGATGTATGGGATACTCTAGAGTCTATCTATGGCGGTGATGAGCATGTGAAGCAAGCTAAGGAAGAAAGCCTTAGAGGAAAGTTTGAAGACATGCAGATGGTTGAAGGAGAGACCATTCAATAATATGGGATAAGGATTAAAACTATTGTTGGAGACATTAAGAGTGTAGGAGGTATAATGGATGATTCCACCATTGTTAGCAAAGTTTTGAGATCCTTATTACCGGTCTATGCAATAAGGGTTTCCACTATTCAAGAGTTGAGATCTATTGACAAGACAAAGGTATCCCTAGATTCTATTATTGCTAAGTTGACCGCATATGAGATAAACAGTTATGATGGTAGTGTTCAGAAGACTGATTCAGCCTTTAGAGCATCTACTGCACTATCTAGAAAGGGAAAAGAAGCTAGTACTAGCTTTGAACCTAGACAAAGTAGAGATATGGATGATGAGGAGATCCTGATGAAGTTTGAAGCTCTTCTTGCCAAGAGACTTCCTAAGGGAACTGGAAAGTATAGAGGTAAGCTCCCTTTGAAATTATTTTCTTGTAATAGGATAGGGCACATTGTTGTCAACTGTCCTAATAGTGATAATAAGGACAAACCAGAGAAGTTCAAAAAGTTCAAAGGAGGAAATAGGAGAAATTGTCTTGTTCTAGTTGATGAAGGTGTCACTGATGATGAATAAGAAGATGAAGAAAGTGAAGACATAGTATTTGTAGTTGTTAAGGAAGATGTGTCAGACAAGAAGGCTCTTGTCTCCCACTTTGATAATTCCAGTGAGTGGATTATTGACAGTGGTTGTTCTCACCACATGACTGGTGACCAGAGAAAGTTTCTATCTCTGGAAGAGTATGATGGAGGTGTAGTCCAATTTGGTTATGATGCACCTTGTATGGTAAAAGGAAAAGGGCCCATCTCTCTAAATGGAAAAAGCAGTGCTGATAATGTGTATTGGCTAGAAGGTCTTAGGCATAACCTTTTGAGTGTTGCTCAGTTGAATGATAAAGGGCTCACTCTAGAATTCAAAGATGGAGTATGCAAAATAAAAGGAAAGAGTTGTGAACTGATGGCCACCGGTATGCAGACCAAAGGTAACTTATTTCAGTTGAATACAAATATTAGTCAATGTTTAATGGCTAAGTTTGATGATAGTTGGATATGGCATAGGAGACTCTGTCATGTAAATTTTGATAATATTGTGAAGGCCAGTAAGATCAAGGCAGTTAGTGGATTGCCTATGTTGAACAAACCGGAGAATCCTTTGTGCAGAGAATTTCAACTAGGGAAAATGTCTTCCTCAACCTTCAAAGGTAAATATTTCACAACAGATAATTTACTTGATCTTGTGCATACTAATTTGTGTGGTCCTATGAAAACTAGGAGTGTTCAAGGAGATAGGTACTTTATGATTCTTACTGATGATTGCTCAAGAATGATGTGGGTCACTTTCTTGAAAGACAAGTCTAAAGCTTTTGAAAATTTTAAAGCCTTCAGAGCACTAGTTGAAAAGGAAAGTGGTAAGAGGATCAAATGCCTTAGAACTGACCAAGGAGGCGAGTTCACCTCTGGAGAATTCAATAAGTACTGTGAAGAAAATGACATCAAGAGGCAACTGTCTACCCCCTGGACTTCATAGTAGAATGGCCTAGTAGAAAGGAACAACCGAACTATAGTTGAAGCAGCCAGAACAATGTTGATTCAAGGGAAGGTTGCTCACAATTTTTGGAGAAAAGTGGTGAGCACTGCATTCTACGTGCTATGAACTGGGTACTCATCAAGAAAGATAAGGATAAAACTCCTTATGAGTATTGGACTGGTAAAACTCCAGTGGTAAGCTACTTTAGAGTGTTTGGTAGCAAGTGTTATATCAAGAGGAGTGAACACCAGAGCAAGTTTGATGCAAAATGTGACGAGGGAATATTCCTAGGGTATTCCACCAAGAGAAAAGCTCTTAAGTATTTTAACAATAGGACTCAGAGAATTGTTAAAAGTATCAATGTTAGAGTTGATGAAACCTCTGAGAAACCTGAGGAAACCGGCAGTGAGTGAGCAGTAGATGAACCGGTTGTAACCTTTTGGGAATCAGTTGCAAAACAACCAAGTACCAGTAACAGTTCTCCTACACCAGTAGTTGCTAATGAAGATGAGGATGAAGAAAAGCAAGAGGAATCAGTTAAGATCATTCCTAGGTATGTAAAGTTGCATCATGATCCAAAGCAGATCATAGGAGATAAGGATGCGGGAATTCTTACAAGAAGAAAAGTTAGAGAAAATTCTTGCATGATTTCTGAATTTGAGCCTAAAACATTTAAAGAGGCACACAAAGATGAAGACTGGATTAAGGCTATAGAAGAGGAACTTGATCAGATAGAAAAGAATGGTACATGGTCATTGGTACCCAGACCTGAGCATAAAAATGTTATTGGCACCAAATGGGTTTTTAGAAACAAGCTGAATGAAGATGGCACAGTGGTAAGAAACAAAGCAAGACTGGTATGTAAGGAACATGCTCAAGAAGAAGGAGAAGACTATAGAGAAACATTTTCTCCAGTAGCTAGATTGGAAGGAGTTTGAATGCTTCTTGCATATGTAGCCTTCAAGGGATTTAAAGTGTATCAGATGGATGTGAAATTTGCATTCCTAAATGGAATACTTGAAGAGGAAGTGTATATAGAGCAACTAGATGGGTTTTCCCTATCAAAAGACAGTGATATGGTGTGTAGGCTACATAAAGCCTTGTATGGATTGAAACAAGCACCTAGAGCATGGTATGAACGTTTACACTCCCATCTTGCGAAGATTGGATTTCAAAGAACAAGTGAAGACAACAATATCTATCTAAAGTCAGAAGGAGATCAGATTCTAATCTGTGAAGTGTTTGTTGATGACATAATTTTTGGTGGAGATGACAAGATGAGTCATGCATTTGCAGATGAGATGAAGAAGGAATTTGAGATGTCACTAATTGGAGAGATTAAGTTCTTCATTGGACTACAGATTCAACAAATGAAAGATGGTATCTTTATCACTCAATCCAAGTATGCCAAAGAGGTTTTGAAGACGTTTGGCATGGAAGACAACAAACCGGTTGGTACACCGATGATGACCAGTTGTAAATTGTCAAAAGGAGATGACTCAGTGTTGGTGAATGAGAAGGAATAGTGGTCAATGATTGGTAAGTTGCACTATGTAGTACACAACAGACCGGACATTGCACATGTAGTGGGCATTGCTGCACGTTTCCATAAAAGTCCAAGAGAATCCCACTTGGTAGCAGTCAAGCGGATTCTTAGATATCTGAAGGGAACTATAGATTATGAATTGTTGTATCCATATAGTAATGATTTCAACCTCAAAGTGTTTACTGATGCCGATTGGGCTGGTAATGTTGACGATCAGAAGAGAACAACCAGTGGTGCATTCTTTCTTGGTGGTAGACTAGTCTCATGGATGAGCAAGAAACAGAGTTGTATCTCTCAATCTACAATAGAAGAAGAGTATGTAGCAACATTTATGAACTGTACTCAAACAATCTAGATGAAGCATGTACTAAGTGGTTTCAAAGTCCCTGTATCTGATTCGATGAGTATATTTTGTGAAAACACAAGTGCAATTAATATTTCCAAGAATCTAGTATTGCATGCTAGAACCAAGCACCTCAAGCTCAAGTATCATTTCTTGAGGGAGAAAGTTCAAAACAAAGAGGTTGTATTGGAACATGTTTCCGGTAAGGAGCAGTTAGCAGATATTGTCACCAAGCCTCTACCAAAGGCTACATTTACCTATTTAAGAGGTGAATTAGGGGTGTTGACCCTTCAAGAGGTGAACTAAAGGTATGTGCTCCACATCAATCAGGTATTGCATTGTCAAATCTTTTCAAGATTGATGTGTTGAAGGATGCTACTCCTTAGGGGGAGCAGAATGTAGATCATGGATGTTTATGCCTCCACTTTGGCATTGTTGTCAAAGGGGGAGAAGATGTGAAGCAGAAAAGATATCTGTAGTATTGAAGACATATAGTATGGAATAGATTGGGGAGAAGATGTGAAGATGTAGAGATATCTTTGTATATTGCCATCAATGCCAAAGGGGGAGATTGTTGGCATATGTGCAGAGTATAATGACGTGATAGTTTTGTATGTTGTCAGTGATGTCAATATGCTAAAGTATGAAGTGGTATATTGAAGTAAGCGATCTGGCAAGTGAACCGGTATGATGGTAGAAGTGAAGCGGTATGATGAAGTGTGAACCGGTATGATGGAATGAACTGGTATATGCAAAAAGTGAACCAGTATATGGAAAGTTTGTATCGGGGTTTCTGGTTGATGCATTCCAAGTCTATGTGATTGGACCGATGACATCCTATGATGAGTTAGCAATGAAATGAAGAGGAGATCGCATTGCCACGTTAGCCTTGTGCACGTGAAGAATCTTCTTGAGGATCTTGCATGAAGAAGATTGATTCTATCCACCTTGGGAATGTGCAAAATCTCAGTAAACGGTGGAGAGCGCGTGATGGGTTATCAGCTTCCAGAAGCGGTGAAGAATGGACGATGGAGAATGTCTTGAGATTTGTTCAAGATTATTTTACTCTATGCAATGTGATTAAACGGTCAGGATTGGACTAACTGTATTGATAACCTAGATGCTTAGGGTTTAGGGTTTATGCTACCGACCTAATTGTTGTCTATAAGGTCGATGATGATTTGCATTGTGAAGTTGTTGGAAAATGTTATGCGTGTATCCAAGTGAAGATATACTTGATTCTTGCCAGACCAGTGAAGTGAGTAGATGCCTGCAAAGTGTGATTGCAAAAGTATAAGAACTAAAGTGGATCTGTCTTAGCATTGAGTGTTGTTATCAGATCAGTGTATTACTTGTTGACTTCTAATCATTTCAACAGTTGGAAAATCCCTTTATCGGGTAGCTTTAATGGGCTTTTTGTAAATCCTTTAATAGGGTGACTCAAAATCATTGAGTTCTTCAAATCCTCTTGCGAGGTAACCTTTAACAGGGTTTTAACCTTTAATCGGGTATTTAGCCATCCCTTAACCGGGTGATCCCTAGCAGGATCGGTTCCTAGCAGAACTTATTGTAAAGTCTTTAACCGGACTAGGCTCCTAACAGAGCGAACTTCAGAAGAGTTCAAGAACAACTTGTGGGTATTTATCCCCACCGTGGTTTTTCCCAGTTGGGTTTCCACGTGAAAAATCAGTGTCATGTGTGATGCTTTTTCATGTGATGTTTTAGTGTTTTATGCTAAGCAGTAATGTATGTTGATTCAGTGGTCATTATATTTCTGATGTATTACTTGTTTAAGCATATGGGTGAAGTGGAAATGAGATATTAGGTTTTGTGAAGATCTAAGTGTTACCGGTTTATGACTTTCACACTCACTGTGTTTTACCGGTATTGCCTTGATTTAAGATCAGTGTTGTTGTTTACCAGTTAGTGCAGTCTTTGTTGTTTAAGTTGTTAGAGGAAAGTTTTTGTCTATACCGATTCACCCCCCCTCTCAGTATCTGTTGGGTATTTGTTGTTCATCATTATTCATCAATACAAGATAAACTCAGTCTAATCAAGTTGTAAAGTGTTGAGGAAGCCTATCAATATTCCCTGAAAGAAGAGGAGAAGTTGAACAAAAGACATGAGGAGAAGCAAAGAGGTAGAGATGGAAGGTTTTCTAGAGGAATATTTCAAGGAGGAAGAAGCTATTCCAAAGGATAAGGACCCTATGCAGATCAGAATAAAGACAAGGAAGTTAGCAGAGATGGAAGTTCATACTAGAAGGATGATAGAATTTTTTACCAAAGAAGAGAACCTAGTGGTTATCGAAATGAGATTTACAGAAAAGATGATAGAAGACGGGATAAAAGAGTTTTTAGAGGAACCTACTTTAAGTGCGAAGGGGAAGGACATCATTTTTTTTAATGTAAGAAGGAAGAGAACACTGGAAGAGAAGCATTGGTAGGAGAATACCATATTGGATCAGCTAATAAACCGGAAGATGGAGAATTGTTGGTGATGAGGAGAGATTTGTGTCACACTGGAGAGGATCAAGAGCCTCTACAAAGGAGGAATTTGTTCAAGGCTAGAGGTAAGGTATCTGATAAGTGTTGTAAAGTTATAATTGATAGTGGTAGTTTAGATAATCTTGTTTTGAAGGAGATGGTGAATAATTTGAATTTGGAGAGATTGAAGCACCCTAAGCCATATAAAATAGCATGGATTCAGTATGATCATAAGATACTAGTAAGTGAACAATGTTTGGTAAAATTGAAGATTGGATCTTATCAGGATGAAGTTCTATGTGATATTATGCCTATGGATATTTGTCATATCTTACTGGGTAGACCTTGGCAGTTTGATAAACAGGCAATACATGATGGGAGGAAGAAAATATACACTATTGTTGCAAATGGGATGAAGTGGACCTTGTTGCCCTTGGAGGAGCCTCTAAAAACTGAAGTTTGTACAAGTGCTAGAATCTGTTTGGGTGATGGAAGGAAATTCTTGGATGGGATGAGACATGAGAATAGGTGTTTTGTCTTAGTTCGTAAGAAGACTAACAACCTGAAGCATGAAGAAGAAGAACCAAAAGAAATAAAGAATTTGCTGACATAGTATGGAGACATCATTTCAGATAATATACCTGATGGATTACCCACTATGAGGAGTATCAATCATTGCATGGACCTAATTCTTGGAGCTATTTTGCCTAATAAAGAAGCACTTTGGATGACACCGACAGAGAATGAGAAGCTAAATAGACAAGTGCAAGATTTGTTGAGGAAAGGTTTGATCAGATAAAGATTGAGTCCTTGTGTAGTACCAGCAGTATTAGCACCTATGAAAAATGGAGAATGGAGAATGTGTACTGACTCTAGAGCAATAAACAAGATCATGATGAAGTATAGATTTTATTTTCCTAGGATGGATGACATAATGGATTGTTTGAGTGGAGCCAAATACTACACAAAGATAGACATGAAGAGTGGATACCATCAAATCAAAATCAAACAAGGAGATGATTGGAAGACAACATTCAAGACAAATGAAGGACTATATGAATGGTTGGTGATGCCTTTTAGATTTACTAATGCACTAAGTACTTTCATGAGGTTGATGAAAGAAGTATTGAAGAAATTCTTCAGTAAGTTTGTTATTGTATATTTGGATGACATTTTGATATTCAGTAAGACCAAGGAAGAACATATGTTGCACTTGAGACAAGTTTTGCAGAGATTGAGAGAAGAAAAATTATTGATAAACATTAAGAAGTGCAGTTTCATGAAGGAAGAATTAGTCTATTTAGGATTTGTGATATATGTGGAAGGACTGAAGATGGGTCCTGAGAAGGTAAGAGCAATTGTCGAATGCCCTACACCAGAAAGCATTGGAGAGGTAAGATAATTTCATGGATTGGCTAGTTTATACCAGAAGTTTATCAAAAAAATTGGTTCAGTTTATAGCTCTATGACAGAAGCAATGAGAGGAGATAGAAAGGACTTCAAGTGGACAACTGGATCAAATAGGATTTTGAGTTATTGAAGTAGAAGGTGACAAAGCATCCTGTGTTGGCTTTACTAGATTTTAGCTAAGTATTTCAAGTGGACTGTAATGCAAGTGGGAATGCAATTGGAGCAGTGTTGAGTCGGGAAGGAAGACCAGTAGCTTATTTCAATGAGATTTTGAATGATGCAATAAGAAGATATTAGTGTATGATCAAGAATTTTATGTCATAATTCAAACATTGAAGAAGTGGACACATTATTTGTTGCCTAAGGAGTTTGTGTTGTATACCGATCATCACGCTTTACAATATTTAAACAACCAGAGTAAGTTGAATCAAAGATACATGTGATGGGTAGGGTTCTTATAGAGTTATACCTTTGTGTTGAAGCATAGAAGTGGAAGGTCAAATAGAGTTGTTGATGCATTGAGTAGAAGGAGGAATCTGATGATAGAGATGAGACTGGAAGTATTAGGTTCTAAGGAATTGAAGAACTTGTATGAGGATGACCCAGATTTTGCAGAACCTTGGAAATATTGAAAGGAACTGGTTATGGTGGATAGAAGTAAGTGGTTGGACTATTTCATTCAAGATGAGATATTGTACAGAGGAGTTCAGTTGTGTATACCTAGGAGTTCTATGAAGGAGAGTCTGATAAAGGAGAAGCATAGTGGAGGATTAATCAGACACTTTTGTGTTGATAAGACAGTGGCATTGGTAAGTGAGAATTACTTTTGGCCTTAGATTTATAAGGATGTCAGGAAATTTGTGTAGAACTGTAGAATTTGTCAACTTGCAAAAGGTAGTAGTCAGAACGTTGGATTGTAGAAGCCTTTGACAGTTCCAAAGAGACCTTGGGAGGACATAAGCATGGATTTCATAATTGGATTTCCTAAGACACAGAGAGGAAATGATTTTATATTTGTGGTGGTAGATAGATTCTACAATATGGCACATTTCATACCCTGTAAGAAGACAACAGATGCAGTGCATACAATAGACCTATTTTTCAAGGAGGTGGTGAGATTACATGGATTACCTATGAGCATAGTTTATGACCAAGATACTAAGATTGTTGGATGTTTTTTTAGAACAATTTGAAAAGAAGATGAAGACAAATTTGAAGTTCAATTCTACTTTTCACCCATAGACCGATGGACATACAAAAGTAGTGAATAGGAGTTTGGGAAATTTGTTGAGATTCTTAGTTGGAGAGAAAACCCGAAGTTGGGACTCGATCCTTGCACAAGAATAATTTTCCTACAATAATTCAATAAACAGGAGTACTAGAAGAACACCTTTTGAGATTGTTATTAGGGAACACCCTAGAGGCATATCAGAATTGAGAGACATTAGTAATGAAGATAAAAGGAGTGTAGAAGCAAAAGAATTTGTAGAGCATATGAAGATAGTACATACATAGGTCAAATAACATTTGGAAGACATGAACAACAAGTATAAGGGGAAAGAAAATGAGAAGAGGAGACATAAGGATTTTGAAGTGGGTGATGAAGTGATGGTGTATCTGAGAAAAGAGAGATTCCAGGTTAGTACCTATAACAATTTGCAAATGCGAAAGTTTGGACCTTATAAGATCTTGAATAAATTAAATTCTGAAAAATGCATATGAAGTGGAGTTATCAAATAGTTTGGGTATTTCACCTATATTCAACATTGCAGATATACATCAGTACCATGAGGTAGAATTTAGTGAGGACAATGTAGCAGACTTGGAGAAGCAGATACCCAAGAGGGAACTAGAAAAAATTGAAGACATTTTAGACAGTAGGATTGGGCGTAGCACTTAGAGCAACCAATACAGAGAGTATCTTGTGAAGTGGAAGGGAAGACCAGTTGAAGATTCGTCATGGATTTATTAGGTAGCGATAGACCATCTTGGTTTTCCTTTGACCCCAAAAAAGTGAGGGACTCACTTTTTTCTACAACTCTAGATGTCTGATGCAAAAAAATCCCTGGTTCTTGGCAATCTTGCATCAACCAAAAACATTTTCCTTTCAGTTTGTTTCTTGTTTTGCAGTTTCAGTATTTCTTTCAGCATTTCATTCTGTTTGCTCACTAGATTTTGTGGAGCTAGATTTGGTTTGTGGACATGTTCATCAATATTATCCTTGGTCTATAGGACATTTGGATCCTTTTCCTGCAAATTATCGCTTCCAGAATATGGGACAGTTTTCTTTCCTATGCACCGGAATTGCCTGGAACTATTTTTTATTAGTGATTCTTGTAGATCTTTCCTATAGCTTGCGGAGCTTGATTTTGTTGTTTTCGACGTTCCTTAGTTCATGGCCGACCTTGTTTCTTTACACATTACATCTTGTTTTTTGGCATTTGTTTCACCTTGGGCCGATCTGGATCACTCTTGATCATATAAATCAATATAATTAAGCACTTAGAAATCAGTTATAAGAAGATAAATCCAAAGGTTAGGAGGTTTGGAGTGGGCTCACAGTCTTGCTTGAGCCAAATATTGTAATTGAGCATGTATGTAGTCAGGCCCATGTGTCTAATCCTATAAGCCCGCATATTGCCAGTAGTTTGTAATTAATTTTTATAATGTAATAGTTTGTTTTGCATTGCCTTCATCATGATTGTGTTGTTTTTGTTGTGTTAACTCTTGTTGCATGGTCTAAACTTTTCTCTTTGAGGACCCTCCTTCCATGATTGCACCACATTTCTTGGTTCATAGGGAGTCCAATTATCAACTAAAGGCCAAAATAAGCCAGAAAAATAAGTCCTCTAAAGTTCTTGTCAAGTCCATCACCAAATATCTGATATGGATTGTCAAAAGCCCTTGCACAAGCATTAAATCTATGGAACTAAAGATCATGGGTTCAACCCCATGAGTAGAGGTCACTTGTGTTGCTATAATTGTAGCCTTCTCCATAGTAGTCGGTTTCCCAACTTTAAAGTTGAAGGTAGTGACAATCTTGTATCAATCACGTCGAATAGTGGGTTGGTCATGTTCCCTTCAAAAATTTTAACCCACTCTAGCAGAAAGTTGCACCGACCCACCATATGTAAATATTGTGTAGAATTGTAATCACGTTGAGAGAAATCTTTCTAAGGAGTCTCGCTAGCACGATAAGTGTCAACACCGTGGGAAGGTCTAAAGAAACTATCAAAGTTTCCCGATTGTTCGGCACATGTGTCAACAACATCCCTACTGCAAGTAAAAATAATGATACCTTGTTGTTAGGATGTGACAACCATGCATGCCATACGAGGGATCCAAACCAAAGGAAGATGCACATGCATGGAATTTAAGAGATGTTGGCATTTTGAAAGAAAGAGACCATGAAGATAATGGCAAGTGGTTCTCTCTCACACATGAAGATAACGACAAGCATTTCCCTCTCAATACTGACCAAAAGCAAAGGTTTTTTTCATGTTGACAATTAAAGGAAGATCTATGACTCAAAGCTTTCCAGTGCAAAGGAAGTTAGCAACATCATTACAACTTCACTTCTGCAAAGGTTGTTACAATTGAAGGATGATACCTTTTGTTAAGAAAAAAGGCTATAAAATCCAAAAGGCATATTGTATGAAGCATGTTTTTTTGGGTACCCGATTCCATGATCATATCTCATTTTCTCAACTTCTAGACAATGAATTCTAATCTTCCATGAATCTAGACCTTTTAGGCGTTTTAAGCTATCTTTGAAAGAAAAAGTTTAAGAAAGGAAGAAAATAATGCAACCTTATTTTTTGCTGTGAATTGTAATTTTGTATTTGAGCCTTAATATTATTTTATAATTGACAAGTTCTGCCTTTGCTGCCTTTGTGTTATTATGGGTAATATTTTGTGCTATTAATGAATGCATTTTTATTATTCAGTTTACATTTTTTTGGTTCCCATGTTTATGAAGTATGGATCATGCATTATATCTACTCTTTCATATTTTATAAAGATAGGTTCTAGACTATAACACTCTTATTGAAAATGTGGAAAGGATTGTTTCTAGAATAATTGAGTTATCAATTTTGCTCAACCTTTATGAATGCTCCTAGAGATAGGATTCAAATATTACACCTTATGTCTATGTCACTTCATGTGTTCTATTCTCTTCTTAAAATGATGAGTTTGTGGCATATTGTGTTTCCTGTAGGATGTTGAAAATATGCATTCATTGAAAATTTATTTTCATTCCTTTGATATATTTCGGTTTGGACTTCAATCATTCTTTCCTTTTTCTGAATCTCCTCTTTAAAGAATGAAGAGATGACTTCAAAAATATCAGAGGTCATTTCATAGGTCGCACTAGGTTCTCACACTTCTGAAACTTCTTGACTGCCCTTTAAAAGGCATGAGCCTTTTAGGGCCCCCATATTTTTCCTCCAAAAAATAAATAGTCTTAACATCTCCTACCAAAATCCAAGGGTAGAAGGGAGCAAGAGTGTCTGAGATCAAGTCAAATTCTTACCAAGAAAATCATTATGCACATAAATATTCATTCGAAAAATGAGTCAAAGTAGGATGTCAACATAGAGAGCGAGTTCTTGCTACACAACGACTACAAAGGTGTTATCCTACAAGGGTCCCAAAGGAAAGTGACACCTCTAGCCAATACTTGGGAACCAATGCACTAACAACAACCTCTCTTCCAAATTTTTGTAGACGGATTCATCATATCTTTTACTAGAAGCTTATTTTTATGAATGAACAATATATCTGGTTTATGATCGCAAACCGAGTCTTGAGTAGCTTTTTGTTGAGGGATGCTACACAAAACCCTTGTAGGACTCCAACACTGGGTAAATAACTAGTCATATCACCTCAACTAGAGACTATATGTCCTCACTAAGTAGCCATCAACCCCATTATTAAATCTCATTTATCTATCAACCCAGGAAAATAAAACTTGAAATGGGACAACACTGCTAGTTCACTAAGAGTTTCTCAAACTGTTCTATCCTAATCCTAATGATAGTAGATACTAAAACAAATAACAGGAAAGGAAATAAAAGGAAGCAAATAAGCTTGATAGCCTTAACTACCTCCCATAAAATTAAATGTTATTGAAACTTGTTCTAGAATAACAAAACTTTTAGTAGTAAAAAAAAACTATTATGTTTTGTCTTAGCTTTAGAAAAAATCACATAATAGAGTTTCCATGATTGTAGGAATAGTGAAGCACTAAAGCTACATTGTGAATAGAATTGAAAACAACTAAAAACTAAGTGTATGGAATCCTCACTCAGCGAGCCCCCTTGGATGATTCTTTCTAGCGATTAAATTGAAGCTCAAATACTATGCATTCATAATTTCACCATTCACTCATATTGATAACATAGATAACAAAAACTTGTTCTTTATTTCAAATGCTCAATTCAAAAAAATAGTAAATAACATATCTTTTTCAACTAGAACTTTTGAGGAAAGGCTTGGTGAATTTATAGAAAGGAAAGGCTATGATTAACTAACTACTACAGTTGCTCTGCTACTTATAATCAAGAGGATGGCCTTTATTGAAAGCATGAAAACTAGGAGCAAAAAGGTTGAAACAAGGTAGGACTCTTCTCATGGCGATTAATCTTCATCGACAGACATGGTGAGTAAATGAAAGGATAATTGTTCAACTAAATTAAAGAGTCCTTGATTGCCATACCAATTGGTTAGTTGTTTGTAACTGTTTTGTCTCCTAGGTTTGTTGTCTTTGACCTTTTCAAAGATCTGCTACGTCGTGCCAACTGCATTTACAGCTTTTTCAACAACCTGAGACACCTTCATGATAGTTGCATTCAAGGGGTTAATGTTCAAGATCACTTAAAACATAGCATTTATCATCATTCATAACCAAAAAAAACATTCATTGAAAAGGCTTCAAGATATCACGGGTTTGCTTAAGGTTATGGTTTAAAATAGATATAAGTCATCTAATACCATGTCTTTTAAAAATATAAAGGAGTCTTAAACAACATAAAAGGTCTAAAGAAAACATCTAAAATGGAGCTCATCACCCTTAAGATTCCATCAAATCATAATCATTTTTTAGGACCTAGTCAAAGTGAGTATCCAATGTCTTAACAATGCTAGATTCCATCAAACACTCTCCCATTATCTTCATCTTTTCTAAGTCCTTTTTCCTCCTCGTATCAGCCAATTTGTCAACACACCATTTTCTTAAGCTCTTATATTGGATTCATAAGAGAGGTAAAGTTTTTTCTTACCATCTTCCTTAGTCCTGGAGTTGGACACATGATCAACCATTTCCTTAGTGTCTATCTATTCCATAGGAAGATCGTATATAGGATTGGAGTTCATAGAAACCTCTAGGTCCCCTATCACATCTCGATCATTAACCCCATTCTCAATTGGATCTAATGTAGGAGAAAATCCTTCTTTTCAAGCCCCAATAGTATCTGATGCTCTACAAAACTGACAAGTTAGATGAAAACCCGTGGTAGTATAACACACAAAACAACAAGAAACAAGTGTTAAAGTTAGTGTTATTCAACCAAAGATTAACCTAAGCAGACATATCAAAAGAGACACCAAGAACATGAAAGAATATTTAACTAGGAAAGTAAATATAATGAGGCATCTCCAAATACCTCCTAACATGCTCTTAGCTCCTTCTCCTTTGTTCCTCTCCTCTCCAAGTTCCAAATTAGTGTAGCTCTTAGCAGCTTTTTGCACTATGGATGCTTATGGAGGTTCGAGATTGTAGATGATTATTCTAAAATATTATGCAAATGTGAACAAACTAATATTAGATGCTATAATGCTAAAATGATTTATTATAGGCCAAAATAACAATATATATTAGTTGATTTATGCTAAATGCTCTCTAAAATTCTCTATAGATTATATGCATACAAGTTTTTAGGATAATGACTATGAATGTTAAATGCTTGAGGCTTTGAAAATGAGGAATGTGAGCTCTATTTATAGGTAAAATGGAGCAATGGATGGTTGAGATTGAGTAATATCAACAAAGGTCAGGATTGAAAGATATTCAATCCATGTGAGGGCTTTCAACCCAATCCCAGGATGACAAGTGTCAATATGAGATAGGTTGAGAGGAGAGGGAATAAGCATTTAATGCTTGACATGACTTGAAGTTTAACTTGGGGGTTAAAGTCAAGGTTGGGTTGAATGAATAAATTCTTTATTCAAAGAATAAAGCTTTTATCCAATGGATAAACTCTTGTGCAAAGGCAAAAGGGATAACCATGGTCAAAGCAATAAATTCTTGAGGAGACACATGAGTGCAAGTTGAAATAACCATAAATGGTTATGTAAGAGCCATAAATGGTCATGTAAGAGCCATTAGTGGTTTTGGAAGACTTTGGAGGTTAAATTGTTGAACACACAAAGCATTTAATTATTTTCAAAGACTTTGAAGTCTTTGAGAAGTGACTCCAAGTTGCTTAGGAATGTGACAATAATTAGGGAATGGATTAGGCTAATTAAGAAGGGGGTTAGAAGAATCTAGAAGGGGGTTTAGGAATGCAAGTGGATTTGGTGGGTGAGGGAAAATAAGATTTTTATTTAAATTAAATTAATTTCTTTCAATAAATGGGTGCAAGTTGCATTTGTAGGAAAATGCAAGTGGGGGGGGGGGGGGGATTTATGATTTAAATAAATGTTTAATTTAATTTATTTAAAAGAGGAAAGAGGATTAAATTGAATAAATATGATTTATTCATTTAATTGATTGTGAATTTGGTTTAATGAATTAATTAAAATAAATTGAATAATTTATTTAATTAATAGGAGAACGTTTGAAGATGAATTAATTAAATATTAATTTAATTAATTGATGGCTTAGTGGATGTTTAATCAAATAAATACGAAATATTCATTTAATTAAAATGGATAGATTTATGTGACCACAGTATCCATCTTTGAAATAGGGACCAATGGAATATGACTACTTAAAGCCAATCCTCTCATACCTTAACCTCCCAGAGAATGATCATGCTCCATTGAGTCAATCACTTCAATTTTTTTAAGGACATCTTATCTATTTCCAAAAGGCCTTTTAGGCATAATTTTAATTTGATAGTTTGATGATCTTTCCTTTGGCTGAGCTTTCACAAGAATAAACCCCTCTGAATTCAGACCATCATTCTATATTAGGGCTTTACCAAATGCTTTAGTATTAGTTACATGCATCCTAGAGTAATTTTGTTGAATAGTAACTCTTAGTTTTGGACAATTCATTTGTAAGTGTTCGCACTAATGGAAAAAATGAGAGAAAAATGGTAGTGCTTCCTAATCAACTTGTTGGGTCCAACACATACTTCCTAATATATAATTTTTTATAGATTTGGAAAAAAAAATTATTTAAATTGATTTCTAGTGGTTACTCAATGATCAAGGGTTTGCCAAGATGGACCCAAAGGCTTCCATAAGGCTGCAACAATGGAGTGTAGAATACCTTAATGCTAGAACCCCATTGGAAGCTAAATCAAAACAAGAATCTTTGATAAAATTTCATTCATAGGATCAAAACCTAGATGCCATGGTTAAATAAAAAGTGACACCTAATTACAAAAATTGGGGTTACCTTCAAAGACCATATTTCGATATTCAAACCAAGAAAACACCACAAAGAAGAAATTGTTAGCCCCCTAGGATAATTTCCATATCACCTTCTAGGTGCCAATTAGTATGAGCCCAAGCCCCCCAAAAAGGCAAAGAGATGTGAACTCCCATGAATTTAGATATTAGAGCATTTTCTAACAAGTAAAAAAGATTCTCAACCAATGCATCTACATTGGTCACTACCACTAGCCGATCCTTGCCTCTTTCCAAACATCCATTGGGTTTTAAATGCAACCCTGGAGCTAGATTATGCTTGGGTTCCTTTGCAACATGCAATTAGAAATTCATCACATTCACCTGCCCAGACAAATAAGAGTCCCCATCGAAAACATCATTCTTAAATGAGGAAGAAAGAGGCTCATTTGGACCCCTTGAGGACACCATGAATCCAACCATAGACCAAATCTCAAAATGAAGAACAAAAAATGCCTCCCTAGAAAACAAAAAACGCACCAATCCAACACACAACTCACCACCAACAAAAAAATATCCCTAGACAACCCACACCAAAGCACCCTATAAACCACACAAATGTAGAGGGGGCAACTCAGGTCACCACATCCTTTACACCTATGCACAGAGGAAGCCCATCATCACCCACGTCATCCTACTCCCAAGTTCTAATGTTACTTTTGTGTTCAAATTATATTATCATTATTAATTATCTTTTATATGTTTAGTTAATTACTATTATAATTATTAATTAATTATTTATTTATTATTAAATTTTTAATTATTATTTTCATTTGATTAATAAACAAATAGGCACTTTTATAGTACTTTAGAATATTAATTATAGTTCTTGAACGAAGGGGTCATAACACCATTCTTCAACACAAAGTCTTCTTATTACAACATAAGACACTTCTCTTGGCTTCTCTTATCCTATTATCTCTATCCATGAAAAATTAAGATTTTGTAATCCTCCATTTGCAATATCTTGTCTTCGTACCTAATTAGGGTCTATTTTATGTCTTTCATTTCTTAGTCGTATTTCAACTAAACTGTCGCATTAGTCTCTTACCTTTATTGAAAATATTTTTATTGCACAATGTACCTTTTAACAATTTACTCATGATTTTCTTGATTCAAATAATTTTATTACATTATCACATCATGTGCACATGATGCCATAAGGATCTAACATATTTTCTATATCTAGGATGAAGCCATTATTGAAGAATGTCTCATCTATTCATGAGTTGTATTTTTTCAATGCTTATTTTATTTTTATGTCAAAACCATCATCATTATTGGTTTTAGAACTTAGCTACCAATTTTAAATTTATATTTTTTATTCACTTGATTTTTTTAAGGCAAAAGGTCAAAGCCTAAAATATTATATATTATAGTATAAGTTCATAAATACATGTAAACCAAAAGAGGGGAAGACATCAACCCTCAACCATAACTATACATACCAAAAAGAGGGGAAGACATCAACCCTCAACTGTATGTATACATACAACAAGATAATTCTCAGAGTCATTCATGAATAAAATTGAGGGGAAAATAGTCACCCTCATCACTTCAAACTAGACCATAACCAGCAAAAGATCATTCATGCCAAGAAAGACTATAATCAGAGGATTGAGAACACGATACCCTACAAAATATAAACATGATCAACCTCGATTACATACCATTAGAAGATTCTTTTGAAGACTCTAAATCAGTAGGAAGAGGAAATGATGAAGGATATCCATGAGGATCGACCAAAGCATGAGTAGTCAATTCCCATAATCTCTTTGTTGAAGAAAATCCAAGCATGAAAGGAAGTAGCTAAAGATGCCATCATTCCATTAATGAAGGAGATGATAATCGCCCTATGAGTTGATTCCTCCTCCATAATTTCATTTTGGATAAAAAAAATCTACCAATAAAAGGAGGCCCAACAAAGATATTGAAAGATGCAAGAGCAACAGAGACCTTATCCCATGTGTGCAGAGAGGGATGAACAAAGGCACCAATAAGGAGTTTAGTGATGCTCTCTGAAAATGTTATATCCCTAATTACTAAGGAAAACCTTGAAGTTGCTTTAAAGGGAAGTAGAAATTTGTTTCCCAATAGCCAACCATCATGTAAGATATGACATAGAGTTGATTCCACATAGTTACAGGGAACAAGTACATGTTGAGGCAAGGGAAGCTGGGAAGGTCACGAGAGAACCAGACACAAAATATACAAAGGACTCTAGCAAGGCTCATTGAAAATGAGAAGGCGACGAGTAGAATAAAATCATGATGGATCACATGAGTGACAAATCCATCTGCAACTGAGTCATCCAACTTGTGCAGGCATACTTAGTATATGACATCATGCTGACAAGATAATCCTAATGATGAGAGCCAAGTGAGAAAAGTAAAAAATAACACTAGAACCAGGGGAAGTGAGATTGAGTTGCCATTAAAGGAGAAGGCCCCAATTTCCTCCAATAATTTTATCCTAAGGGCATGGTTGGAAGGGAGATCTTTTTTCTGAGAGAATTTCCCCCCCTTCTAGTAGCTCACAATCTTGATTAGCCAACAGATCTACTATTTTATTTGCCTCCCTATAACAGTGATTAATGGATAAATTATCAACCTACAATAATAACAATTTAACTTGTTGTATAATATAGTTAATTCTCCTGTTTGGAGCCTCAAAACTCTCAAGGGAAGAAATAATATTCATTGAATCTTCCTCTATAATGAGGTTCTTTGAATTAACTTGGATTTCCAGATTGATACCAAATGCAAGAGCCATACTTTCTACTACATTATTTGTGCCATCAAAAATTTTTTCCAATCCTGCAATGACAAGAGATCCCGTGTTATCCCTCACCACACATCCAATGCCAAAAACATCTGAATTCCCTTTTGACACTCCATCAAAGTTCAGTTTGAGTAGTTTTCTTTAGGAGCTTTCCATCTAATTTATTTCCTATCCACCTTACTCCCTAAGTTGTTAATCAGACTACATTTAAAAGGTAGTTTCAAATGTCCCCACTTCTTTAGGATGTCATTATCCCAAGAGGTAAATTCATAAGTCAATTTCTTAAACTTAGTTGTGTAGACCTTGATTGATTCAAAAATTGAAACTTCTATTCTAAGAAGGACTTCCTTTGCTTTATTAAACTCTTTGTTTGAGATTCTTTTATTCCTCTCCCACCATATGCTCCAAGTATGGATTGTTGGAGCCACCTCCCAAATATTAGCAAAGAAAGATTCATTGTATAATCTTGACCATGAGTCAAAGATTGAATTAATATTAGATTGGAGAGGAGAACACTAATGTAACTTGTTAAGTAGCCAATGCCAACATTTTTTAGCAAAGCCGCAATTAAGAAGAAAATGATCCCTAGTCTCAAAAGAATCATTGCACATGATACAAGTGAATGATTGGGCTAATCCTAGATATGCCAATCTATCACTAGTTAGAATTTGACCTTTAATGGAAAGCCATGCAAAAGCCCCAACTTTTTGAAGTCTAGCATCCAACCAACACAAAGAATACCTTTTATAGAGTTGGTGTTATTCATTCTCATAAATAACCTTATGTCCCTACTTCACTAAATAAGAGCCTGAATTACCTCGTAACCAAATTAACTCTTTTATTGAGCTCTTGAAGAAGACTATGTTGTTGTTGAGCAGGTGCTATGATAGAGAGAATGTCTTTCTATTGGACTTTCACTGTACCATTTGAATGTGAGATCTAAAAATAGTCAGAAAGCTTAAACCCTTAACATGTTTTAAGAGAAGCTTTGATATCTTCAAGACCATATTGCCAATTTAATGGAGGAAAACTATTCCACGAGTCCTCCCCAAAAAAGTGCAGTAGTGCCATCATTAATCAACCAAGATAAATTAGGGAGAAGCAACCATCTGCACTTAATCAGAAAATTCAACATTTGAGATCTAGAAGGAGGATCCAAGCAAGTAAAAATCTCTCTGAAGAATTTGAGTCTAGATACTTAACCTTGATAATGGAGGCCTATATAGATTTATTGTTTGAATGGATTTTCTAAACAAGCTTAGCTTCCAGAGCCAAGTTTCTATGTTCAAACTTGTGAATACTTGCACCCCCACAAGATTTAGGACGACAAACTTTATCCCATGCCAGTAAATGTATTTTATTTTTTGGATCTTTATTATCTTTCCAAAGGAATTTATTTATGGTGGACTCTATGTAATTTTTAACTTTAATGGTATAGGAAGAACATACATAATTTAATTAGGAATGGCGGTCAAAACTGATTTAATCAAGAGATTTCTTCCTGACAAAGATAGCTATGTATTCTTCTACGAGGCAATTATACTTTTGATTGAAGATGAGATGGAAGACCAAAAGGAAGCTTTATTGTAACCTGAGAACAAAGGGACACCTAGGTACTTGCATGGCAAAGAGTTTTTCTTATAGCCAAGAACACTTGCAAGCTTGTTAGAAATTTGAGCTGAACAATTGAGAAAAAAATATTTTTGACTTAGAAGCATTAACTTTTTGACTTGTAACTTGACAATAAGTATCAAGAGTTTTCTTAATAATGTGAACTTCATGAGAAAATGCTTCCCCAAACAACATTGTATCATTTGCAAATAGGGTATGAGTCACAATAATTTGAGAATCAGGAACAAAAATCCCTTTCTAAACTCCCTCTTGATGAAGAGCTTTGATCATCCTATTAAGAGCCTCTGCCATAATGATAAAGAGGGGTGGGGACAAGAGATCACCTTGATGAACTCCCTGGGAAGCGAAAAAGAAACCAAAAGGATCATCATTGACTATGACTAAAAATTTTGCTCTCAAAATGCAAGAAATTATCCACTTACTCCGCTTTGCTGAAAATCCAAATTTGAGGAGAACCTAGTGCAAAAAGTGCCAACTAACTCTATCATAAGCTTTCAACATGTCAAGCTTAAT
Source organism: Cryptomeria japonica (assembly GCF_030272615.1). Lineage (NCBI taxonomy): Eukaryota > Viridiplantae > Streptophyta > Pinopsida > Cupressales > Cupressaceae > Cryptomeria > Cryptomeria japonica. The sequence continues at coordinate 433,400,375 of NC_081405.1, forward strand.
AACCATAACCTCCATATTTGATAAAGTAATGGAATTGATGACTTTATGAGCCACCAAAGCCCCATCCAAAGTCTCCCTTCCAAAAACAAACCCTCCCGCTCTTGTGAAACAATGAAGGGAATAATGTTGGCCAATCTTATGGCAATAACTTTTGTGATGATTTTATAAATTTTATTACACAAAGAAATGGTTCTAAAATCAGCAAACTAACTAGGGTTTGGAACCTTTGGAATGAGGGCAATAAGTGTTGTATTAAACTATTTTAAGATGTTACCATTTCTCCTAGACTCCTCAACCTCTCTTCAAACATCATATCCCAAAAATTCCTAGTATTTCTGAAAAAAAAATTGTTGTATACCCATTTGGACCTTGCACTTTATTAGGATGCATGGAAAAGACCACTTCCTTAATCTCTTCTTGTGTAAAGGTTTTCATCAGATCTAGATTGTTTTGATCTGAACCCAAATTAGGGATATGTTGCAATACCTGAAGAGTTTTTGAATCTGTGTCATTATCCATGACAATTGGAGATGAAAATAGAGAAGAGAAAAAATAAACTTCTTTAATCTAAATATCAAATTTGTTAGTAAGGAATACCCCTGAGCTATTCTTCATCTGGTGGATCATATTTGAGGATCTCTTGTTTTTGTTGAAGCATGAAAATACTTTGTATTTCTATCTCTTGCTTGCAGTCATAATTCCTTGGAACTTTGTCTCCAAAAGACTTCTCTTTTTAACACCTCTTCAAGTTTACCATTCATGTCATTTTGTTGGTCATAAGATTGGTCATCAATCCTGAACCGAATGATATGTTCATTAAGCAATTTAATTTCCCTTTCAAGATCCCCTTAGCTGCAAATATATTTTTGAACTCTGATGCATTCCATACTTTGATTTGGTTTTGGGTTCACTGCAAATTTTTACAGAATTGAAACATCCTAGACCCTGAGAAGAAGGGAGATGTTATTCACCACTCCTGAAGCAAAGAAAAAAAGTTTACATCTCTGAACCACATTTGTTCAAATTTAAAGTTCTTCTAGTCTTTAGACCCACATGAACTAATGAAATTTCCATTTGAAGAGCGAAGTGATCAAATCCAGTCAAAGGTAAGATTAAGGATGAAGGAACCCATAGAGTAGAACACCGAGTAGGACTAACAAAGAATAGGTCTATTCTCTCATCTTTATGGAGGAAACCCTTTCTTTTGTTAGATCAGGTGATATTACCATTAGATGGGCAGCAATCTCTAAGACCATTATTGTTAAAAAAATCATTGAAGTCTAGCATAGTTCTAATAGGGGGAAATGCCACCAAACTTTTTTGGCAGGGACAAGATTGCATTAAAATCACCACCTATTATGTAAGGTATGTTAGGGAAAGTAGCTAGACTTAAGGACAGTGTGTCCCAAAGACATTTTTTCTTCATAGTGGAATTTGGACCATATACAACACATAACTAAAAAACCACATTGGAGCATGTAACTTGAACTAGGATGAAGCCACCTGAACACTCATATCCTTCACAAGTAAAGAAACCACCTGAACACTCATATCCTTCCAAAGAATTACCAAACCTCCTAAATCTCCAAAGGAGGCAGAAGCAATATACTTCCATTGTTTCTAGTCCTTAAATGGCTAAAGTTTAAAAATTTCAAAAAATTTAGTTTCTTGAATCATGACAATGTCAGCTCCAGAATTCTCAATCTGAGATTTAATGAGGCATCTTTTGTTAGGGGAATTAGGGCCCTAACAATCTACAAAACAATTTCATTTCTTTCTCGGAGAGTTTCACTCTCTTGGGGCTTAATTTGTTGTCCAAAGTGGTTTGAATACCAACTTCCACCTCCTATTTTGTTTTTTTTTTGTTTTTTGGCGGCCTCCCCACTTTACCTTTATGTTTAACCACAGATTTACTAAATTTTGTTTGATGAATAGATGTAGGGTTAGAAGCTTCTTCTCCCAACTATCTTGACTATCCCCCTTTGACATCTTGTGAAATTTTGAAATGAAGGGTATCCCTAGGTCAACAAAAACCAAGGAGAGAGAGTCACAAGCTTCATGAACACATTGATAAGACTAATACTCCAAGTTTACATGTTGAGAAAAAACATGATTGTGAGAATTTGAGTTAGAATGTTTATCACATTCCAACCTCAAAGGGGGAGATATGTCCATACCGAAGAGATTTGTATCCTAGGAGATTTGAATTCTACATTAGGACATAGAGAAAAAGATACTATGCATATATTTGGTCTTCATGCCCCCTGACATCCCTCAGATTGGGAGGAGAGAGACCCCCCATTATACACAATGGAAGTTGATGACTGGTAGGAGAAGAATTTGAATGATCACTTAACAAGTTTTGAGGTTGATAGAAAACCTCATCAACAATTTCTTCAATTATCGGTTGACAAGCTCTGAGAATTTGATCATCAATAATATTATCTAATTTCCCAACAAAAAAAAGAAGATTTAAACTCTTTCATGATAGAGTCATCAACACCAAAGGTCCTATTAAGAGGAGACTGCAATTGTGCATCACTATTAGAACTATTATTATTTGGCATTACCACATCCTCATAGCAAAAAGACCGAAACCATGCCCAAATCGTCCTTAGGAATAAGGAAAAGTACATCTGAATATGGATAGGATAAGAGTACTAACATAAATAATTCCCAACCTCTAAAAGAGGCAACTCAAAAGATATAGTTTGATCAAGAGGAGCCTTATCAGATATTGACTATTGAAATGGAATATGAGAATACAATAACGAGTCTGAGACCTGATCCTCAAACACCCTAACATCTCTAGGCTCTACATATTTATAGTCAAATGTAAGGTGACCCAAAAGATTCCCCATTTTAGCAATAAATATTGAGTCATCAACAGAGATAGCTTGAACCCAAGAACCATAAACATAATTGACATTTATTTGTGAAGGTAGGGCTTTAGACACATCCAATAGAACAGAAACTCTAATTGGAAGATCCATGTGTTCAAATGGCATAAGGTCATGCCTAATAAAAATGCCCATCTAGTTTGAAAAAAGATGAATAATTTCTAAGTCTTTGTATTCTAGGGTTAACGAAGGAAAAGAGAGCCAGAATGGAGCAAAGTTTATTACACAAGAGCAAGGGTCAAAATTTGGAAACCAAGGTCTTGTAAACAGACTAAAACCCTCACAAAACCAATTCTTTCATTTATGACCATGATCTCTAAAGCTCTTTTTTTCAAAGATAAAAGTGAAGAAACCATTACCATTACCATTATAAAAAGTATCATCAACCCCTTTCCAGTTTTCATTAACCTAGCACAAGATAACATAGTTATCAAAAGAGTGGTTCCAAAACTTACCTATGAGAACTTGGTTGCGGAGATCTGTGACTTGACAGTGAAGCATCCTTCATCATTCCCTCTAACAACATTTGATAATACTCTACATGGTTCCCATAACACTGAAGGCGAAGGTTGTCTCCTCTTCCAAATTTTTAGGGTTTCAACCTTTTGGCTACTATGATCATTATGAGGGTGGAAGGATTTTCACAACTAAGCAAATCTACACCTCTAGAAAAAATCATCAAAGCCATAATGAATATTTGGCTTCAAGGGCCCTCTAATTGAATTCTTATAAAACTCTGAGTGCTTGTTATTCAGTGGGAGACAATTAGGTTCTGAAACAAATCTAGGAACCTTTAGAGGGATATTGTTTGGAAATGAACTTTCCATGGTTGTATAGTCTCCTCTTGAAAAACCATACGATCCCTGTTGAGAATCTCTCAAAGGCCAACACTTCTGAGAAGATTATTAGATCGAGATATTGTTGGGAAATGATATAATCTTTTCTTTTGAAAAATCTCCCCTATCAGGTAACTTTCTAATGAAGTGTTGACGTTGATCAAACCCTGAATGACTAAAGACAAACTGATCTGCAAGTCCATTACTCTGCCTTGTTCTAAACCGTGCTCTGTCAACATTCCTTCGGGAATTTTCAAAAAAACAATTCCCCCCAATGGCGTTCCGCCATACACGAACATTGTTTATTTATTGTTAATTCACTTGTTATAGTTGCCTTTGAAATCTATTCTTCAAATTCTAGCTCAAAAGTTCTTCTTTAATAGAGTCATTATTTGTAAAAAAAAATTCAAACATCTATCTGGTTATTTCAACTTCTTGACACCAGTATTACTTTTCTTCTACTACTATCTTTAACTCAAATTCTTTGAATAATTCTTGTTTATCTAGGTGAAAAGTAGAAGTAGAAGCTTTTGGGGGGTTTTGGTTTTCTTTCACTAGGCTTCATTTCATAGTAAACATATTATAAATCATTAGAGATTTACCTTTTTCTTTAAAGATTTACCTTCTTCTTTAGTGCTATATCCTTCTCAATTTGTGCAACTTTAATTTTCTTAGCACAAACTATTATTTTATCCCTTCTTTTGGAAATAGTATCCAGTAAGGCTTTATTATCACCAATCTATTTCTAAATTTATGGTGATTATATTTTTACTCTTCTTGGATGTAATCAACAATTAATACTATTCTAATCCAACTAGAATTAACTTGATTCATTTTGATCTACATATTGTAATACCCCTCTAACCCTCGCACAATAACACATTTATCATGATAGTAAACCTACACTTCAATGCAAATTATGTAGTAATTTAGTAATAATCAGTGTGGATGGAAATGTTATTAGATCTAGAGGTCGTCATGATAATAATGTTTCCACTAATATAGTTAACTCATGAAGGTAGCATGGTTATATTTTTTGGATGATGGATGGAATTGGATGACATCACACCATATTAACAAATGAGAATGCATGTGATGTTAGAATCCCCTTTCAGTGAATTTAATATTATGTTTGTTTTCATACATATGGGTATGCCTAGTTATAATGTGAAAATGTCTTGATTGTACTAATTGGGAAGTGTTTATTTAATGTTACTCTATTATTAATAAAATTTATTAATGACAAGTGGATTGTTCTAACCATGATTATTATATGATATCTTTTAAAAAATGAATTATGATCTAGGGTAATGCCTTCTATGTCTATTCTTCTGGTTATGTTCTTATGGATAATTTATGTTGGCTTATGTGGCATGTTGCCTATTAGAGATAGGTGTTAGTTAAATGAGAGGGGGGGGTGAATCAAATAAACTCACAATTCAATGTTCTAATCAGATTCAACCTCGGTAGAACTTACTTGATATGCAACTATGACTGTAAATCATTCAAACTCATAAACTGATAAACTTGAAACATCAAAACACATTTAACACCAGATTTAACGTGGAAACCCTAATAGGGAAAAACCATTGTGGGATTTCGGACCCACAAAGAAAATATACTCTTCTAGAGTATGCTCAGTTAAAAGCCAATCCTATTAAAGATTACATAAACACATTGCTAGATGTGACTCGATCAAGGGATTTCCCTCAAATCTATCAGAATCTTGCACTTTGTTATAAGTGACCTTGTCAAAGGATTTCAAACACTCAATTAGAATGTTACCTTGCTAAAGGATTTACAAATAAGACTGTTAGGTCCACTCGGTTAGGAGATTTCCTGTCACTTACAAAAATAAGTAACAGTAATAAAATATATCTGCAACTTCACATCTAAAATGTTATAGCAGACTCTATGTGCTCAAAATAATCTTGCCATAAGACTTATCTTCCTCCTTCCTGGGCTTCTCACTCTGTTCTTCAATCAGATCTTCAATCTTCTGTACTCGGTAATCACCTCTGCAGCATCAATGCTCTTCTATTTGCCTGCATACTTTGTTCATTAACTTTTCTTTATTTATAAGCAATACCTAACCGCTTAATCTCCTTGATCACATTTCCCATGATTAATCTTAGCCATCAAATCTTCAAACTTGACTAGGTTCATTGAATCCTTTGAACTGAAAAACATTTTATCTTGCCTTGAAACTTGTATTCCTTCCTTGGTACTTGTGCTCGGTTATGACCGTTCAATCTGTGATGTAGATCTAACTCTTGAATTTTCATTGTTGTTGATCCTTAACAAACTTCTTGCATGACATTCCAATCTTCTAAAAATCTCCAGCTCATTGGCATCCTTCATTTAATAATGTATTTAATCATCCAATGCATTTTGTTACTGCTCGATTGATACTTGGTTAATTCTAAACTTTACTCGGTAGACATTATGTATTTGTCTCGATTACTATCTCGGTAGCTTTGCTTGCTGACGATGCTCGGTGACTTCTTTCTTCTTTAATCGACACCGATAACCTTGGAGTATACCGACTGGCTCCCTGCTCGGTAAAATATAATAGTTTCAAACCTTTACTCATTCTATTGCATGAAATATTTTCTCCTTCTTATTCAGTCTTTGAATACACATATATAGGATATCAAAACAATCAAAATATCATAATCTCATCACTGTCTAACTCGGTAATAGTTTCCCATTGAATAACTTATTACTCCCCTTCATTTTCACATTCTTTCTGTGTCACTTACCGACATCTTTATACTCATCAAAACATACTCTTTAAGATATGGCAACATCATACTGAATCAGAAAATCAATTGCTTGACATCAATGAAAAAATAATATTATTAAGACAGTAATCATCCTTTATCAATTATACCATCAATCTTCAACAACCTTCTCAATATCATCATACCAACAAACTTATTGTAATGCCAACAATCTCCCCCTTTGGCATTGATGGCAATACCAACTTGATTTATTCCAATTGATTCGAACTAATGTTAATCTTCTCCTGTTATCCTTGAGCTATAAACTTCTCTTGTAATCTTCTCCCCCTGTCATTAGTCGTCTCCCCCTTTGACAACAATACCAAAAGTAAAATTAATCCATGATTACTTCCCCTTTGAAGTAATTTCCTTGTTGTTAAAACATATACAAATGTATCATCTTAGTCTTGGTCAGAGCATCTTGTCTTCATTCACTGTTTCCAGCACAACTTTAGACAACCTCCTAAAGTGTGTAAATCAGCATCAACTCACAAATAGTATTTTGTAGAGTCATAGAATTGATGCTTTCACCGAACTCTATCAGTGAGTATTAGATAGGGGTAGGACCCCTAACTTACTTCTAAGAGACTCAAAAGTGTCCCTTGGTAGTGGCTTTGTGAAGATGTCTGCTATTTGTTCCTTTGTGCTAACATATTCCAGCACAACTTTCTTTTCTTGAACTTCTTCTCTTAGATAATGATACTTTATAGAAATATGCTTTGTCTTAAAGTGTATTGCCGGATTCTTTGAAATGTTAATAGCACTTGTATTATCACAAAATATAGTTACTGGCTCGGTAACTGTCTCATTCATACCTTCCAACAGTTGTTTGATCCATGCTATATCGGTACAATTCAATGCTACAACGACATATTCAGCTTCAGCTGTTGATTGTGAAATGCATCCTTGTTTCTTGCTAAGCCAACTCACTAGTCTTTCTCCCAAAAAGAAAGCTCCACCGCTTGTGTTTTTCCTGTCATCAATATTTCCTGCCCAATCAGCATCAGTATAGACTTTTAAGTCAAAATCATTCATCTTTTTATATAGTAAACCACAATCTTCAATGCCTCTCAAGTATCTAAAAAATTCTCTTGATTGTTGTCATATGGGTTTCTTTGGGATGTGCGGAAAATCTTGCAGCTATACCTACTGCATGTGCTATATCAAGCCCGTTGTGAACTACATATTGAAACTTTCCAATCATAGATCGGTAAAGTGTCTCATCAACAGATGTAGATTCATCATTCTTTGATAGTTTACAATTAGTAGTCATAGGACTACTTATAGGTTTAGAATCCTCCATTCCAAATTTCTTCAAGATTTCCTTTATATACTTGGATTGAGTAATGAAAATCCCATTTTTCATTTGCAGTATTTGTAAACCTCTAAAATACTTTATTTCACCGATTAATGACATCTCAATTTTTGTGCACATTTCATTTTCAAAGTTCTTACATAAAGAATCATTTCCATGAAAAATAATATCATCAACAAATATGGCTGAAACAGTATTCCATTATCCTCATCATTCTTCATATACATGTTGTTGTTTTCGCTAGTCCTCATAAATCCAATCTTGATTAAGTAAGAGTGCAACCTTTCATACCATGCTCTAGGTGCTTGCTTTAGGCCATATAAAGCTTTGTTCAACTTACATACCTGATCTTTATTCTTCTCTTCAATAAATCATTCAAGTTGTTCAATATAGACTTCTTCTTCTAGTATATTATTCAAAAATGCAAATTTAACATCCATTTGATATACCTTGAAATTTTTGTAAGCAGCATATGCCAATAATGTTCTCACTCCCTCAAGTCTTGCCACAGGTGCAAAAGTCTCACCATAGTCTATTCCTTCTTCTTGAGCATAACCTTTGCAAACTAGCCTTGCTTTATTCCGAATGACCTCACCTTTTTCATTTAGCTTATTTTTGAAAAATCCACTTTGTACCAATTTTTCTCTTTTGGTCTTGGGACCAGTGTCCATGTTTCATTTTTCATGATTTGTTCAATCTCTTCTGTCATAGCATTCACCCAATCTTCATTTCTTAATGCCTCTTTTACTATCCTCGGTTCAAACTCAGATATCAGACATGTGTTCTGTCTCAGTTTGTTCCTTGTCATCACTGGAGCATCCTTATCTCCTATAATTTGACTTGATGCATGATTTCTTCTGACATATTTTGCTAATATAGGCTCGGTAGGCTCTGTATGTTCTTCTTCATCACTCGGTAACTGAGTATTTTCTTCATCGGCTTTCTCGGTAAGACTTTTCGGCTGTACATATACAAACTTTCATAATCTTCTGGTTCTTTGGAATTTCCTTCATCATTCCTTTCTGCAAATTCATCAATTTTCACATTTGCACTTTCCACTATTTTGTTAGATGATTTGATCAGATATTTAAATGCTTTACTCCTAGAGGAATAACCAAGAAATGTTCCTTCCTTGCTTTTTTGATCAAATTTTCCATTTCTATCATCTTTGTGAACATAACATCTACTTCCAAATATTTTAAAATAACTTACATTTGGTTTCTTGTCATACGAAATTTCATATGGTGTCTTCATAGTTCCTTTCTTCAGTTGTACTCGGTTCAGGGTGTAAACTGCAGTGCTTATTGCTTCTCTCCAAAATATTTGAGGTACTCTCTTTTCTATCATCAAAGTTCTAGCACAATCTACAATTGATATGTTTCTTCTTTCAGCTATCCCATTTTGTTGTGGTGTTCTCGGTGCAGACACTTGTCTCTTTATACCATGATCATTGCAAAATAAGTCAAATTCATCTGAAATGAACTCTCCTCCTCTATCAGATCTTAGACATTTCAACTGTCTTCCTGTTTCTTTTTCAACTCTTGCCTTATACCATTTGAAAATCTGAAAGGCTTCTGATTTCTCTTTTAAAAATATAACTGACATCATCCTTCAGTAATCATCCACAAATAATATGAAGTATTTATCACCATAATAACTTTGAACTTTCATAGGACCATAAAGATCAGTGTGCACAAGATCTAAAATTCCTTTAGAAGTGTAAGACTTACTTGTAAAGCTTGATTTTGTCATCTTACCCATCTGGCATCCTTGGCATATTGCATTCTTAGGTTTTTCCAAGCTTGGTAGACCTCTTACTCGGTGCTTCTTACTTATTTTGATCAGGTTATCAAAATATACATGACAAAACCTTTTATGCCATAACCAGGTATCTTCTATTTTTGCATACAAACAATTGTTCAAACTTGAGTCAAGATGAAATGTATTACCTCTTGTTTGAGTCCTGGTAGCAGCCAACTTTCCATGTTTGTCATGAACTTTGACAATTCCTTTCTGAAATTGTATTCGGTGTCCTGTATTGTTTAGCTATGCTGCACTCAACAAATTGTATTTCAGACCTTCAACCCAATATACATCATCACATTTAGCATTGTCAAGAAGTGTGATAGATCCTTTACCTTTCATAGGACATGGTGCATCATTACCAAATCTTACATAACCTCCATCATAATCTTCTAATTTAACAAACTTGTGTTTATCACCTGTCATGTGATGTGAGCATCCACTATCTATGATCCAAGAATCATTATTATTTATGTGTGATATTAAGGCTTTTTCTTCATACCTTTCTTCATCTGATCCATCTTTGATAGCCACATATACAACTTCCTATGTCTCAGTCCCATTAGATTTATCATCATTGGATTCCTCATCAGCTACTAGGCATGTCTTTCTATCTCTCCTTCTGAAGTCTCGATGCCCTCTATATTGGTTGTCTTTCTATCTGTCATCTCGGTATTCCCTCTTTTCACTAGATTCTTTGTCAGGACAGTTAGAAGCCATATGTCCAATTTTATCATAGTTACAACATTTTAAAGGTAACTTTCCTTTATACTTATTGTTTCCTCTCGGTAACCTTTTGGCCAATAATGCTTCAAACTCTTCTTGCTTTCTGATTTCCTCATATAGTTTGTGTACTTCTTCCATGTTTTTGTGAAATCTCTCACTTGCTTCACTGTGATTTCCTTCAGCATACTTATACATTCTATCATTGTAATCATTAGATTCTTCAAAATGAAAAGAATTGAATGCATATTCAACTTTGTTTACCGAAGACCCACTATTATCAAAATTACTAGCTCAAAAGCATGTAGCTTACCGATAGTAGCATCCAAAGAGACTGGCATGTTTGGTACAGACCTTAATTCATTAATTATAGAGACTCGAATGGCATAAGCAAGTATAAGTGTGTTGGCATTTCAATAAGTTTGTTGGTATAAGGATATTGAGAAGGTTGTTGGTGATTATTGATATAACTGATAAAGGATAATTATTGTCTTAATAATATTATTTTGTCATTGATGTCAAGAAATTGATTTTCTGATTCAGTATGATGTTGCCATATCTTAAGAAGTATGTCTTGATGAGTATAAAGATGTCGGTAAGTGACACAGAATGAATGTGAAAATGAAGGGGAATAATAAGTTATTCAAATGGGCAACTATTACTGAGTTAGACAGTGATGAGATTTTGTTGTTTTGATTGTTTTGATATCCTATATATGTGTATTCAAAGACTGAATAAGAATAAGAAAAGATTTAATTCAGTAGATGAATATAGGTTTAATATTGTTCTACGTTACCGAGCAATGAAGCTAGTTGGTAAACACTAAGGTTGTCAATATCGGTTAAAGAAGGCAGAATGTTTATCGAGTGAAGTTCAGTATTAACCGAGTAACAACCGAGTAGTAATAGAACGCATTATTAAATGATGGATGCCAATGAGATGGAGATGTATAAATGATTTGTATGTCGTGCAAGAAGTTTGTTGAGGATCTATGACAATGAAAATACAAGAGTCAGATCTACAGCACAGATTGAATGGTCATAACCTAGCACAAGTACCAAGGAAGGTATACAAGTTCCAAGGCGAGATAAAACATTTTTCAGATCGAAGGATTCAATGAACCTAGTCAACTATGATGATTTGATGGCTAAGATTGATCATGGGAAATGTGATCAAGGAGATTAAGCGGTGAGGAATTGTTTATAAATAAGGAATTATTGATGAACAATGGATGCGGGCAAATAGAAGAACAATGATGCTGCTCTAGTGATCACCAAGCATAAAAGATTGAAGATGTTATTGAAGAACAGATTGAGAAGCCCAACAAGGTGAAAGATAAGTCTTATGACAAAATTATCTTGAGTACATTGAGCACATAGAATCTGCTTTAGCATTTCAGATGTGAAGTTGCAGATATATTTTATTACTGTTATTTTATTTTGTAAGTGACAGAAAATCTCTTAACCAAGTGGACCTAACAGTCTTATTTGTAAATTCTCTAGCAAGATAACATTCTAGTTGAGTGTTTGAAATCCTTTGACAAGGTCACTTCTAACAAAGTGAAGATTCTAACAGATCTGAGGGAAATCCCTTAACCGGGTCACATCTAGCAATGTGTTTATGTAATCTATAATAGGATTGGCTTTCAACCGAGCATACTCTAGAAGGGTATATTTCTTAGTGGGTTCGAAATCCCGTAGTGGTTTTTCCCTATTTGGGTTTCCACGTTAAATCTGGTGTTAAATGTGTTGTGATTTTTTAAGTTTGTCAGTTTATGAGTTTGAATGATTTACAGTCTAGGTTGCATATTAAAGTAAAGGCTACCAAGGTTGAATCTGTTGAATATATTGAATTGTGAATTTATATGATTCACCCCCCCCCCCTCTCATCTTACTAACAAAGTGTTCTCAGCAACTTACTTGTTACATCTTTTTCTTCAATAGTTCCTCTTGCTCCTTTGATTTGATTGACAGTTTCCTTTAACCTTGTACTATATTGGATTATGTTCTCACCTTCATTCATTCTCATGGATTCAAGTTGTCCTCTTAGACTGTCTACTTTTTCTCTTTGAACATGTTCATCACCACCATACACAGATGTAAGCTTATTCCACATAGCTTTGGCATCATTACAACCTTCTAGATCATTAAACTCTGAGTCAGTCAATGCTGATGTTATTTCAATCATTGCTTGAATATGTTCTTGCTTTGCCTTTATTTCTTCCATTGTCATAGGGTAGGTGCTAGGTGCAGTGTAATCATTCTCTAGATAATATGTTGCATATTCTCCAATTCCTGATAAGTGTAGCTTCATTCTTTTCTACCATGTGGTGAAACTTGACTTGTTCAACTTTGGTGCATCTCTTTTATACATCTTCGGATCTTGCCTCAAGTTCCTTTAAACTTTTCTTTTGGAGTTCTATCTCTGATACCAATTGTTAGTTAAATGAGAGGGGGGGGTGAATCAGATAAACTCACAATTCAATGTTCTAATCAGATTCAACCTTGATAGAACTTACATTATATGCAACTATGACTGTAAATCATTCAAACTCATAAACTGATAAACTTGAAACATCAAAACACATTTAACACCAGATTTAACGTGGAAACCCTAATAGGGAAAAACCACTGTGGGATTTCGAACCCACAAAGAAAATATACTCTTCTAGAGTATGCTCGGTTAAAAGCCAATCCCGTTAAAGATTACATAAACACATTGCTAAATGTGACCCAGTCAAAGGATTTCCCTTAGATCTATCAGAATCTTGCACTTTGTTAGAAGTGACCTTGTCAAAGGATTTCAAACACTCAATTAGAATGTTACCTTGCTAGAGGATTTACAAATAAGACTGTTAGGTCCACTTAGTTAAGAGATTTCCTGTCACTTACAAAAATAAATAACAGTAATAAAATATATCTGCAACTTTACATCTGAAATGTTATAGCAGACTCTATGTGCTCAAAATAATCTTGTCATAAGACTTATCTTCCTCCTTGTTGGGCTTCTCACTCAGTTCTTCAATCTTTTGTACTCGGTAATCACCTCTGCAGCATCACTGCTCTTCTATTTGTCTGAATACTTTGTTCATCAACTTTTCTTTATTTATAAGCAATACCTAACCGCTTAATCTCCTTAATCACATTTCTCATGATTAATCTTAGCCATCAGATCTTCAAACTTGACTAGGTTCATTGAATCCTTTGAACTGAAAAACGTTTTATCTTGCCTTGAAACTTGTATTCCTTCCTTAGTACTTGTGCTCGGTTATGATCGTTCAATCTATGTTGTAGATCTAACTCTTTAATTTTCATTACCATTGATCCTTAACAAACTTCTTGCACGACATTCCAATCTTCTATAAATCTCCAGCTCACTGGCATCCTTCATTTAATAATGTATTTATTCATCCAATGCATTCTATTACTGCTCAGTTGATACTCGGTTAATTATAAACTTTACTTGGTAGACATTCTGTATTTTCTCGATTACTGTCTCGGTAGCTTTGCTTGCTGACGACACTCGGTGACTTATTTCTTCTTTAACCAACATCGATAACCTTGGAGTATACCAACTGGTTCCCTGCTCGGTAAAATATAATAGTTTCAAATCTTTACTCATTCTATTGTTGGAGTTGAGAAAATACAACACCACAGGAGCCCAAATGATCTCTGCAAGCTGAAAAACCTGTTACAAGAAGAAGCAAGGAAGCAAATCATAGAAGAAAGAAATACACAAAAAATATGCTCAAAAAAGAGAGCTCAATATTCACAAAATGTGTAATATAATAATCCTTCTTCTTGTTACAAAGAAAATAAAGAACTTAAACCTTTAATAGGTCAAGAAACCCTAAAAGGGAAAACCTAGGTTTACCCATAATAATTAATAAAAGAATTAATTATTATGCACCTAAAGTTAGCTTAAGTGTAAAAGAGATAAAGGGAACTTAAATAATTAAACAAATATTATTTAATTAATCAAGTAAATATATGTTAGTTCTAATGCTTCCATGGTTCGATTGATCAGCTCTTCAGGCTTTGATTTTTCATGCCTTTGTATCTTCGATTTCAGTTGTTTGCCTTGTTTTCTATCTAATTTGAGTAGTGTCATTTGAGGGCACTCATATATATTATAGTCTTCTCTACCTGGTCATGTTCTATTTCAGTGGAGGTTCTTCAGATCAGCAGTTATTCTTCGATAGAGTTTGCAGGTTCTTCATGCTTCAGTGGTGTTCTTTTCCATCTCTTTTTGGAGTAGAGTTTTGTTCCCACATGGTTTTCTCTATTTCTCCAGTTCATAGAGATTTCATTGTATTTGGGTACCTGATCAGGCCTTGTTGCCAGGACCCATCTTTCCTACTTTCAGTAGTTGTTCTAGGTTTTAGCTTCTCCCTAAGTTTAGCTTAAGGGGGGGTGTTAGAGTATTCAAGTATTTACTTGATTAATTAAATAATATTTTTTTAATTATTTAAGTTCCCTTTATCTCTTTTACACTTAAGCTAACTTTAGGTGCATAATAATTAATTCTTTTATTAATTATTATGTGCAAACCTAGGTTTTCCCTTTTAGGGTTTCTTGACCTATTAAAGGTTAAGTTCTTTCATTTCTTTGTAACAAGAAGAAGGATTATTACATTACACATTTTGTGAATATTGAGCTCTTTTTTTTTAGCATATTTTCTATGTATTTCTTTCTTCTGTGATTTGCTTCCTTGCTTCTCCTTGTAACAGGTTTTTTAGCTTGCAGAGATCATTTGGGCTCCTGTGGTGTTGTATTTTCTCAACTCCAACATCTATTGCATGAAATCTTTTCTCCTTCTTATTCAGTCTTCGAATACACATATATAGGATATCAAAACATCAAAACATCATAATCTCATCACTGTCTAACTCGGTAATAGTTGCCCATTGAATAACTTATTACTCCCCTTCATTTTCACATTCTTTCTATGTCACTTACCGACATCTTTATACTCATCAAAACATACTCTTTAAGATATGGCAACATCATACTGAATCAGAAAATCAATTGCTTGACATCAATGACAAAATAATATTATTAAGACAGTAATCATCCTTTATCAATTATACCATCAATCTTCAACAACCTTCTCAATATCATCATACCAACAAACTTATTGTAATGCCAACAATAGGCATACTCAATTGATTTATTGTAGGTTACTTATGTTTAATGGATCTATGTTCTAGGATATGTCTATTGGGTGATGATTTATATTTTCAAGGATTTATTGGCAATATCAAGGTTAATTCTTAGGGTTACTTAATGTTCTTATGTTTATGATGTTACATGTTATGATGCTTTATGATGATATTAGAGTTTCATGGTGTTAGTTCTCATTAGCTATATGTTAGTAGATGTATTGTGTTTATGATGTACTAACATATGTGCAAATAATTTTATATAAGGAATATTTATAGCTACTAATTATATTTGCTAGATGCATACATATGTATATGTGGTACAAGTGTTTTGTGCTTTGTTTTGATGTAGGTACCAGGCATCAACTCCACCTGGCTTCATAGGTTTGAGTGTGCCTAACAATCCCCAATGGTGGAAACATAGATATCATGTAGACCTAAGTTGACTTAACCCTAACCATTATCCCATAATAGGATAATTATCTTTGATCATGTGTTTACTTATTTTAATTTGTCCTAAAGGCAATATTCACTACCTTGAGTTAGTTGCTTGAGTTTGTCGTGAATGTTGTCTTTATCTTGGTTATGATGTAAAGATTTATGTGTAATATTTTATTGGGATGATAATATTATTTTATATGTAAATATTGATGCTTGTTAGTATTATAATTAATATTATTATTTAATCAAAGATATGATTTATTTATATTTATATTAAATTGTTTATTCTCACTATTTAATTATGAGATTAAATTTTTTATAAGTTGATCATTTTAATTTAAGTGTGAGTATTTATTATTTTATTTATTTTTTGATAAAAGTGGACAGGCCACTAAACTTATATTTTATTAATTTCAAGATTTGAAAATACAAAACGGGTTCAAAGGGCATACCGGCAGGAAAGAACCTGCAAGAAAACCTTCGATTGTGGCCCAAAAAAGAGAAAAAACTAAAATTAAAACCCCATATACCCAATTACATATCTGATTTTGATCACACTCCCGTTACATAGCTTATTAGGATATACCTATCATTATCCAAAAAAACCCCATAAACCAATTACATACTTGATATTAACACCCTCCCATTACATGATTCTTCGAAGATGCGTATCATTATCCATAAGACCCAAAAAATTTTGAGGAGTAGACTGTAGAGGAGGAACACAGCCACAAGGCTTCCATGCTTGACAAAATTATGAATCAACCGATCAAAACCATAATATCCAACAGGCACGTAGGAAACCACCCACTATTTCCCACCAAAAAAAAAAATTCTGCTTGCCAAAATGAGGAAAAAGCCAGATGGAAACATAACCCTGCTCAAAAAACCTAGGGACAAAAAACCTTCTGCACTCAAACAAAAAGCCCAAGAACATGATGTCAAGGAATTGAGAGCCATGAGCTAGGCCCTTCTAGTGGTGGAGAGGAAGGAGGCACCATCTATATAGGAGGAACCTGGACTGGCGAAGCTCGAACATTAGGCATTGATTCTAAAAGAAAATGAATTCCTGCAAAAACATTAACCGCTGCAGCCAGACAATCTGGTGATACATAGTCTAAAAGGGCTACCAAATCAAATAATGTATCATCATATAAGTTAGATATCAAACCATTCCTTAAAATTGAAAGGAGTTCCCCATGCCACCTAGAGGATAATAACTGAGAATGAGAAATAAAACCAGCATATTCAAAATCACCAAAATCAAAACGGTAATTAGAGAGAGCATTGTCCAAATCAACCGTAGAGTAGAAATGGGAGTTGAAATATGTATCAAATATTGCCCTAACCATAGAAAAATCCAAAAGCACATCCATACATACAGTGAGAAACCAAGATGCAATATCAGCAAGGAAACAACCTGAGTTATCCGCAAGCCATCACTTTCCCAAAACTTTGTGAAAAGCTAGAGAAAAATCCACCGAATGAATTTGAAACAAACGCCCAAGCTTTTCATCATCCAAGACAAAAGAGTCTTGAAAATCATAGTGTTTGCGAGGCATTAGAATGCGGTAACCCACTGATTCCATCAAAAAAGCAAATGCAGAGCCAAGAGAGCAGAGGAGAATAAAAGAACACAATGTCATCATAAGACAGTAAAACAACCACGAGAGGACGACACACTAATAAAAAATGATGACATTATCCATGCTACCACCCTAAACAAAAATGATGACATTTCAAAAAACTCAGCACAAAGAATGCAAGACAGAAACAAATGCCGCCACCCTAATAAAAAATGATGACAATGTCCATGCAAAGCACAGAGCCAGCCAAGCCAATTAATAACACAAGATATCCACACGAACAAGATTACTCAAGAGATCTCAAAAATCTACCATGTAATGGACATGAAGAAAACAAAACTGTGCAAACAACAAAGGAGAAACAATAATGAACTTATGAGAAAAGATTACACTTGTACAAGAAACCTCCTTTGTACCCCAAAAACACACAAACACAACTCTCAATAAAGACAACCTGTATGGCGAAAAATAGAAGTGCATTCCTATAATTAATCTTCCAGCCTTCATACATACACAAGCTTTTTGCCAATAAGTAAGAATAGAAAACTCTTAAAGTGGCACCAAAGAATAAAGCAAGATAAAAACAAATTCCCACACACCATAAGTCCAATCGGATCGAGGAAATAAAGGCTTTGAACCCTATTTGGGATTACACACAAGCATGTAGAAATAATGAAGTAATGTCCCAAAGTAAGACACCACCACTTTAAACTTTACGTCTGAATGTGAACAATATGTAAGGCACAAGGGCGTACTTCTGAAATAACAACATTTACAAATAATAGAACAAGCATCCATAATCTACCAAAATAAACCAAAAATGCCTGGGATATACAACCCATCCTTCTGCTCAATCCAGATATACCACCAAACCATATGTAACTCATGTGTTGATTAAATAATCTAAAGAAACCTCTCCAATCCTCAAGGAATACACACATTAACATCTAACCCAAGAGCAGAGACGTATAAGTACTCCAAATGCAAATAGAAATAAAAGACTCCTATCAGCACATAAAGAACAGATACAGGTTGTACTAAGGAGAGGATAACATGTATACTTTAGTAAGAAATGAAGATAATGAGTAGGAATTTATTATAATGAATTGCCACCTGATTGATTCCTCACCATTCCTCAAGAAGTACATACATTACCATCTAACCCAATACAGTCTGAGAAGAGGATAATCTATATACTTCAAAAAGAAATGGAGGTAAAAACTCAAAACAAATGAACTTAATCTTTGGGAAGAGGCATATACCCGGGGAGGATATCTTGAGGAATGTCACCAATTTCTACATTCTTATGAAAAGCAGTTGAGTCAATAGCCAAATTAGCCAGGAAATCTGTCAGTTTCTTTAACTCTCGAAAACAATGAGATAATATATAGGTATCAAAAAAAGATAATTTCTCCAAGATGTGATCAATTAAATACTTCAAATGCCAACAATTACTTTTACAGTTCAAAACACTTTGGATAATAACCATTGAATCCCCCTGAATGGAATGGTGTTTGATCCCAAGGGAAATAGCCATGTCAATCCCAAGTGACAGAGCTTGACATTTAGCAAAGTTGTTTAAATGAAACCCAAGGGCATGACATTGAATAGTTATTAAAATTGCATTATGATCCAGAATGGCCATACCAGCCCCCGCCATACCTGGGTTCCCCCTGGAAGCACCATCAAAATGGAGTTTAAAATGACCTGGAGGAGGAGGAACCCAGGTGGCCATAATTCTCTTATTTTTAAAAGCCAGACCCTTTGAAACTAACCCATGAGAGGGAATAATAGAGAGGGATTTCCATGTCCTTGTGATCATGCCATCCCAATGGGAAAAGGATGTCAGATGATCTAACTTCTTATGAATATATGACAAGGCCACCTCTGAGATAGAAGCCTCTATCTTGACTAAGATATCAGAGAGCGACGTGGATGATTTTTTGAAGATCCTATTATTTCTCTCTAACCATATGTTCCAAACAATGATCGATGGAGCTATGATCCAAAGGCAGACATAAAAAGAAGAAGAGAATAAAAGAGGCCAAGCTCTGAAGTGTGAGAGGAGGTCCCCACTAGTAACAAAAGAGAGACCTAATTTCTCGAAGAACCAATTCCAACATCCTAGAGCAAAATCACAATGAAGGAAAAGATGAGATGACGATTCCAATTTCTAATTACAGAGAACACAAGGGAAAACAATAGATAAACCCATCCTATCCAGTCTAATCCCAGTAAGAACCCTATCTTGAATAGCAAGCGAAGCAAAAGCTCCAGCCTTCGGTAGACATGCTGGATGCCAGAATAATTTGTAAGGCCAAGAAGAGAGATCCTTGGCCAGCATAAGGGAATTATATCCATCTCTCACTGAATATTTTCCAAAAGAGTTCTTGGTCCAAATCAGCTCATCATCGAGCTCAGACAAGATGATAATTCTATTTCTAAGAATAGAGTAAAAATATGCTTTTAGACTAGGGCTAATAGGAAGAAACTCAATCGACTTCCATTGAACCATCACCATATGTCCATCATGAACTATAGTAAAATAGTCTGATAAATAGGCCCCCCATTTATCCAAAAGTATAGATTTCAAGGGTGACCAATCCCTAATAGAATCCATAGGACAATGACCATTCCAAGCATCATCCCAAAATCTAACTTTCAAACCATTATGCACAACCCAAGAAAGATGCGGCAGCAAGACTCTTCTACATTTTCCCATGAAATTCCAAATGGCTGACCCCTTAGGTAAAGACTCGGCCCGAAATACAGATTCCCTAGCTCCATTAGAAAGATACTTAGCAAACATGATTCTAGCCCAAAGGGAGGCTGGATTATCATACAATTTCTACACTAATTTGCCCCCCAGGGCCAAATTTTGATTTTCCAAGCTACGAATTCCAGACCCCCCAAGTTCTTTAGGAAGACGAACCTTATCCCAAGCTAACAGGGGGATCTTAGATTTCCCATCCCTGTTGTTGTTCTAAAGAAAAGACCTCAGAGTATCCTTTAAACTGACAATAACATCCTTTGGAGCTTTGAGAATTGACATTAAGTAAGTAGGCACCGCATTCAAGACTAACTTAATCAACACAATTTTCCCCGCCATGGTGAGCCATTTGTGGTTCCATGCCAAAATTTTCTTAGACACCCCTGAAACTATTTTATCCCAAAAATTAACCTTAACCTTATTAGCAAAAAAAGGAACACCTAAATAAGTACAGGGAAGATCCCCAAGTTGGAAACCCCAAAACTTTTGAAGCTTATCCCGGAGCAAGGAGTGAGTATTTAAGAAGAAAATCTTAGATTTTTCGTTGTTGACCTTCTGACCCGAAAAAGCTGCATAATTCCTAATCACTTGATCAATAGCCCGAGCCTCCTTCAAGGTTGCACAACCAAATAGGAGGGTGTCATCACCAAAAAGACAATGAGAGATCCTCTAATCAAAATTCTGAATTTTGATGCCCTTCCATGAACCACTCTCACGTGTTGAGCCAATTGCCTGACTCAAAGCTTCAACTAGTAAGATAAATAAAAAGGGTGAGAGCAGGTCCCCTTGCCTTAAACCCCTAGAAGAGTGGAAGAAACCACAGGGGGACCCATTAATAAGAACCGAGAATCTTGCCGAGGAAATGCAAGCCATAATCCATTTTATCCAAGCCAGGGAGAAGCCCAACCTTGACATGACAATTTTTAGTGCATTCCATTCAACCCTATCATAAGCTTTCATCATGTCTAACTTAAGAATCATTGCAGGGTATTTCTGGGTAGAGATAGAATGTAGGACCTCATGGGCAACTATAGCCCCTTCAGGAGTTTCCCTTTGAGGGACAAAACCTCCTTGCTCAAGGGATATTATTCTTGGTAACAACTTAGCCAACCTCATTGCAATTACTTTAGAAAATATCTTATAAACGGTGTTACATAAAGCTATAGGATAGAAATATGTGAGAGTTTTAGGGTCGTCCTTTTTAGGTAAAATGATATTTAAGGTAGTGTTCATTTCTTTAAGGATAGACCTATTTCTCCTAGCTTCCTTTAAAGCCAAAAGGACATCCTGATCGACAAACTCCATACATTTTTGAAAAAACAAAGGAGTAAAACCATCAGGCCTGGGAGCCTTATCCAGATTCATAGCAAAACAACCCCCCGAACCTCTTCTATTGAGAAAGGAGACATTAACATTCTGTTATCCTCAGGAGAGACAAGAGACGAGATATTGTTAGAAACATCAATATTCTCAGAAGAAAGAAGATTCTTAAAAAACTTAACCGCTTCCTTAGAGATATCCCCATCCTCAAAAAGGATATTCCCCTGGCAGTCCTGAATACAAGAAATCCTATTCCTGGCCCTTTTCATTTTAGTGCTAGCATGAAAAAAATTTGTATTCTTATCACCATCAGCTAGCCATAACTCCCGAGATTTTTGTCTCCAATAAACCTCCTCTCTAGCCAAGATTTCTTCTAATTCACTCCTAAGAGACCTGAGTTCATCCAACACCTTAGAGCCCAAACCATGCTACAAGACATGCCTATTGAGGACCTCTACCATATCTAAAACCCTCTGTTTTTCTGCAAAAACATTCTTGAAATGAAGGGAGTTCCTAATATTTTTTTTTAAGAAAGTAATCTTCTTAACCAATTGGAACATTCTAGAACCCCTACAGAAAGGAGCCTCTCCCCACCATTGTCTCAGGAGGGGAAGAAAAAAGGGATCCCTAAACCACATTGGCTCAAACTTAAAAGGAAGCTTGTGGCCAGGTCTATCCCATACAATAGTCAGAGAGACCGGGAAATGATCCGACCCAGCCAAGGGAAGAATAGAAGAGAAAAACTCAATGGCTAAATCAAACAAATTGGATGAGAGTAAAAATCTATCCAATCTTTCCGCAATCTAAGAAAAAAATTTCCTCATATTTGTCCATGTGAATAGACCATTATTGGGCTTGCAATCAAAAAGAGACATGACAACAATGAATGCATTAAAATCATCCATGGATTTCTTGTTTGGGTAAATCCCCCCCGATTTTTCACTAAAATTCAAGATTGCATTAAAATCTTTCCCAAAAATGACAAAAGAATTCCTAAGGGGGGATGACACCCTAATGAGTTCCTACCACAGCCTATATTTAGCCAAAATACCTGAGGGGGCATAAATGTTAAACACCCATACTTTAAAACTAGAGGTTCTGAATGAGACTAATGACAACATCCAGTTAGGCTCAGATGCAACCAATTTTACATCAACTACAAAATCATTCCATAACAGAGCCAAACCTCCTGAAGCCCCAACAGCTGGACAAGATAAGAACTTCCACTTTTTCCAAGAAGAAAATACAAATTCTAAGTTTTCCAATGAAAGTTTAGTTTCCTGAAGTAAACCTAGATCTCACTTAACCAAATCTAACTGAGACTTGATCAAGCGTCTCTTGCTAGGGGCATTTAAGCCCCTAACATTCCATGATATAATCTTCATTGGATTTGAGGGGAGGTCGACTCTCCCCTCTTTTCACTAATGGGAGAAGAACATTTCTCCCCAAAGCTTTTGTGTAAGCTTCTCTTGACCAAAGTGGATCTAGTAACCGGAGGACTAATAACACACTTTTTTTTTTACTTGAAGGACCCACTACCTTTTCCATTCCCAAAGGTCAAGATGGCCACCTTCTTGAACCCAGGGGAGGATGACAAAACTTGTTGAACACCTGTATCAATTTCCGACTGAGTTTTACAACTCTTTGGAGGTCTACCCCTTCCTGGGGACACTATAGTGTTAGGGAAATTCAGTTGAACTTGAGCAATAGAAGATTTAATGGGCGTTTTCACCGGAGATGACCGATGTGACAGGGTCACTTCCTGAAGAACCACTCTTTTTGGTTCATTCTGAGAGGTGTTAATAGGGGCCTCAGAAGGATTTAAGGAAGGAGAGATAGACAAACTCTTATGAATTAAATCTAGATCATTCCCAATAGAGCACGCTACCTTTTCCGAGACCTCATCTTCCGCAAAGTCCATATTCGATTTAAGCAACTGTTCAACTAGCTGAGCCATGTGATCATCTTGAAAAATATGCAGAGATTCAGGCTTAGTACTTTCACTAAGAGGCTCATTATGTAGTAACTCTTTGACTTGTTGAATTAAAGCATCTTCATCATGATTAATAGTGGTAGGCACAACCGGAGTGTTGAACACTATATTTGAAAATAAAAAATATAAAAAAAATGTATATTCCCATAGGCGTGAAGACTAAAAGATGTTTCGGCCAGCAAACTGTATCGAACACTTCAAAAGATGTTTTCATCGAAAGAATATTTTCATCGAAAAGAGGTACGTAAAGTGCCATACAAAAGTATTTCAACAAAAAGTTACCTTCGATGAATACAAAGAACCGCTCATCGATACCCCAAGTTTCATCGAAAAGGTAAAAGCAAAAAGCAAAAAGGGGCAAAAAGTGATTTCGAAGGGATATCATTACCGAAGAAACTCATAAAGCATTCATCGAAATGCAAGTTTTCATCGATGAACATGATGTCGAACAAAGGCAAAGTTGTTTCATCGATAAAGAGGGATATCGATGAAAAAAGGATATCGATGAACATACATAGGCCTTCACCGAAGAAAGAAACTCATCGAAGGAATGATTTCGATGGAAATTGCAAGTGACTTATCGAAAAAGGGGTCTATCGATGAAAGAATGATTTCAATGAGTCTTAAAAGCGGCTTCTCGACATGAGCTATTCACCGAAACAATAGTATCGAAGAAAATGAGCTTTCGATGGAAGATTTAAACACTCGGCCGAAGACAAGGGTTTCATCGATAACTTGAAATATGAGCACTTTGTGCGAACTGTACTTCCCGCAAAAGAGTTAAAGGCCCAATTGAAGAGTATCACATCTGCAATTAAGTTTAAACACTTGAGTAGCCATTGTAGATGCAGAACATTAACTGTGCACAAGTTGCCCATACGATTACAGTTGAACTGAGTGAATTTTCGTAAGAACCAGATCGATGCTAAAAGATTGAGAATTACGAAGAACTTGTGGAGACTTGCGAATGATAACCAGAAGAGCTGAGCATTCCTCCAAGTAAGTGTTGTCTCTTGTATTTGCTGTAATTATGGAACCTTCATCTTCTTCTTCTAAAAAGAGTAGGAAAGGAAAAGAGCTAAACCCTGAAGAGAAGCCCAAGAGACAAAAGAAAGAAGGGAGAGCTCTGACTCAGGATTTGTTAGACCAGTGTCCCTCATCTAGTGTAAGGTCCAAAAAGATCAAAAGTGAGGAAGAAGGATTAGAGGATAGATTCAAAAATCTAGGAGACATTTGGACTGAAATCAGAGGACATGAGTTGTTTTTGTTTAGCTACAAAAGAAGGGATGCTCCTGAACCCATAAATAATCTATGGAAGAAGAACTTAGGCAAATTGGTAGTCCCAAATGTGTTTGTAGATGTAGAATTGATGAAAGCTCTGGTAGATTGCTACAATCCAAGAACCAAAACCATATGTGATTACAGAGGGAATACATTAGTAGTAATTAACAAACAGACTATTGATATGGTGTTTGATTTGGACTGGGAGGTGGAGGAGAGTATCGATATGAAGAAACTTTCACAAGAATTCTTTAGTTTGGAAAATATCTACAGAACTTGGAGACTACCTATTCACAGGCCAAAAGTGGGTGGGTCATTTGTTCCGTTCAGCAAAGATGACAAGGTGCCATTTGATGTCAACCATTTTCATCCTTATTTTAAATATACCTACTATGTTGCAGCTCAAGTATTAGGCCTAGAGGCTCATCCGCTCATGGATATTGGGGTTATGGTTCTGTGTGCTGATTTACAGTCAAAAGACCCTAGGTCATTTGATTTTGCCACTTATATTGCAGATGCTTTAAATCATGGATTGGAAAAGTTGAAAGGGGACCTTGTGAATGTTCATTTTTCATTGTATTCCTTGTTAATGCATATCATTCTTTATTGTGGACAAGAGATTAATTTCTGGTCAGATGATTTCTGCATTCGATCCTATGATAAAAATGGTTTGAAGAAGCCAGTTCAGTTATGGGTATCTGCATGGGACCAGAGGTTCATGAACAACCAGTACTGGCACTTTCAAGAATACTTTGTGAAACCTCTTAGTGCAGCTTTTGGGCAACACAGGGATTACACTTTGTCTCCCGAAATCAAAAGATTCCTCAGACCAAAGGACTTCTCTCCAGAATCACAGATCGATCATAATTGGGGTGATTGGTATTGCCGTAACAACCACACAAAAATCAGGGTATTTGGATATGAAGGAAAACCCCACATGCTCCCAATTACGATGCCAAACAGGGTGGCTAGCTTGGAGATTATAAGACAATTGTCTATTGCCAGTGCTAAACACTTAACTGATTTCGGTAAACAATCTATTGTTCCAGGTTTATTGGTTTTCTCTGATTTCATTGTCAAAAGTTCAAAAAGTTATCATTTACTTCAGAATAAATTAGACTATTATGGTATGACTCTGGGTGAGCCTAGGGAAAACTTCGATCCTGAAGGATATATAAGAGCTGCCAGAGCATCACAAAAACTCAAAGCTGGAATACATGTGGCCAAAATGCCAGATGACCTGATTAAGAACCTTGAAAGAGAGGAGGCCAAAGCCTTGAGAGAAAAGAGTGAGTTAGTTTGGGAGGCCTACAAATGGAAAAGGGCAAGGGGAATGATAGATGGAGACCTAATTGGAAATCTCCAAGATCCTCTGGAAGTGGCTAAAAGGCTGCTTCAACATGAAGCATAAATCATGCATAGAGTGCCTTCACAATTCCTTCATTTCATTAATACTGAGAAGGATAGTCAGCCCCTAGCCCACATGTCACCAAAATCGACTGCAAGTAGTATCCCTGCTGATTCTCCTAGAGAAGATTATCCTCCTGGTTTCGAAGCAGAAATGAACATGGACACTGGTGAAATTAACATCAAGGATGTTGTTGATATAAGAATGACTGAGCATGAGGATTTCGTTGCTGATGATGGATTCGCCTCTTCCAGGGAATTCCTCTCATTTTTGTACCAATACAAAGGAGCTCATGTAAAACGAAGCATGGCTAGAAGACCAGAGGAGGAACAGATGAAGAGATTGCAGGATGAGATTGATGTCCTCATGAAAGACATGACTCCTGAGAAAGGGAGGAAATTATTAAAAGAGGCCGGTGTAATCATTTTCTCCGGTTGGGATATAAATTCAGCACTTTTATTTGATGGCTTCCTGAAGAAGCAAGATTTGAATCAACAGGTGATGCCACAGGAGATAGACAAATTGTTCTTAGGCTCTGGATATGATCCAGACAAGAAAGCTCTCCTACAATGGGCATTATATCCAAAGGGGAAGAGGCCTATCATTGTGTACATTGAAGAAACCTTTGGGCACCTCATGGTTCATCAGGTTGGAAAAACTGACCCTAGGGTCACTGCAAAACTCAACTTGGATGTTGCCAGATTGAACCTGGACCAGACAGAGTTTTTGGTCAGAGAGAACGTCACATATAAGGGGTTATATGAAAAATCTAAAGAGGAGAATCAAAAGTTGCAAGCAAAAGTATTGCAACTAGAGACAGGGACTCCTATCAGCGAATACACCTCATACCCCGCGGGACGTAGCTTGGACGATGTCTCTGATGCTCTGTACTGGAAGTATCAAGCAGAGAAAGCCAATAAACGCGCAGAAGGTATCCAACAAAGGATGGACAAACTGGTCAATGACATCATAGGACATCGGTTTAACACCATGCTCTTACAGGTTGAACCATATTGGAAAGTATACGATGGAACGATAAAAGCGTTAATAGAGCATGAGAGGTTAAAAGCATGACTACATGAAGTACTAAACAATGTCGATGCCATGACACCAGAGGAAAAGGCCGAGGGGACTGCATATATGGAAAATCATGTCAAACTTGAAGATACGCTGAGAAGAGACCTAAAGGAATTGGATGATGAGAAACCCATTGGAATGCCTTCCGTTTACAAAGAAGGAGAAGTGATATCCCTGGAGGATTTGCGAAAAGAGCTCGCCAGCGTCAAGGATTGGGCCTTGTCAGAGATAGATCGAAGTAAGGATATGGCCCCTACTGTCAACCAGATAATATTCAAGTATCTGTCGCTGGGAGATGAATTGAAGAAACAAACTCCTCGAATCAAAACCTTCAAAGACGATGATTACATCCATCATTTGGGGCTCCTAAATCTCTTTTTGCTTAAGTTTAGAAATATTCAAATTAACGATTAGCATTGTGAAAGGTCGTGTCTCTTCATGAGAGGCCTTCATCCTCATATATATATGAGAATGATTTTTGTAATGTAAGGGGATAGTGATTAGATAAGATGAAGATAGCGATAGATGACAGCTTGTAAGTCTTCTGTATACAAACTATAATGGAATACAAATTTTGATCGACTATTTCTCTACATATGTGTTGTGGATCATTTCATTTTCTTTTGGCAATCGTCTGTGATATTGTCTAATAAGATAAGGTTATTCATGTTCTTAAGATCAGATCTATGTTTTATATTATAATGTTGCAACAAAAGTTTTGCTTGCGGATTGTGATCGTTCCTTGCAAAGCTTAATTGACTGGTCCCTTAAGGGTAGGGTTAAATTCACTCAATCAGCATATGATATAAGCATTCATTTGGTTCCAAAAGAAATAATAACTGACAGGTTCATAAAGGGATGAATTAAAAAACTGTCTCACAGGTTCGCACCATAAGTCCTAAAGAAAAGTGTAATGACTCTGTAACCCAAACAGCGAAGAAGGCACTGGTTAAATTACAAGTTGCACCCCTCATTTCATTCATAATTGATTATTTTAATAAGCAATAGGAGTAATTAAGAAACATAAAGCAAACAAACAACAATCTTGAACTCATCTGCTATATCTCCATTCAAGGAACTCATGCCATTTCAAGATCAGGATATATCAGATTAGGATAATAAATCTGCTATAAAAGGCACTGGTAATTGGAGACATTCAGTGAATAGGTATACCTGCCTAGGTCCTGCAGAGCCTAAAGTGAGAGAGTTAGCAACCAAACAGGTTCACTCTACATGTTGGCCAAGTCAATTGGAGGGTTTGATCATAGGAGTTGGCATTTCCTTAGAACCTATCCAATCTGTTGATTTGAGACCCAACACGGAGCAATCACCCCGATTGTTGCAATAGGACTAGACGATCAATCTAAAGCATTCAGGACCTCAACCCCTACACTACCACCCAACCCCCCCTTCTGAATAGAACAAACAAGAGAATCTTGTAATGGAGGAAGAGCCGACTGTTTACCCAGATTGGGAATGCCATTTTTAACATGACCGTCAGACACCACAACCTGAGATAAGATGTTCACCTCACTTTCAGAAATGACAGTGGCAGTTTTACTATTAGGAAGAGCGGTACTGTGAAGACCCTCCTTGAATTGTTGGACAGACCCAGCTAATACCTGAGGAGATTCTTTAGCAGAATTATTATGACTTATTTGCGCGGCATTGTTAAGGTCTTCCTTGCCTTGGCAAATAGACCCCACCAAGACCTGAGAGGAGTCTTTGGCCGGAGCCGGAGTAAAAGAAATATTCTGATCTACCTCATTGTTTAAACTGGTTTTTACATTTCGAAAGTCAAAAAACAGAGGAGCATCCACAATTATCAAGTTTTGAATTAGCTCATCCTTCATTTTCACAATAGGTTGCTTCCAGATGCCTTCATTTGATTTAATATTACAATAAATTGGGCATACTGATGTCAGGGAAATCAGAACACATATTTTTACCAGAACCTTCCCTTCCTCAAGAACGGATTTAGATGTTAAAAAGCACCCAAAATTATCCCCTATAGATTTCAGCACCTCCAGATCCATGAATTCAAATGGAAGTTGTGGCAAGCCAAACCAAACCGAAAGAGAATTAGGTTTGACCCATTCTGGAACAAAGAAGGGTTTCCAAACAGAAACCCTAACTAAAACATTACCAAACCAATGAAATGATCTTTTAAGAACATCATCCTTGCAACGGGGGGATTCGAAAACCAAAACACAGGAATTGGAAGATAACAATTGAAAACAAATCAAAGTAGGCCAACGTTTGCGTAATTTAGAATGTAACTTGGATAAGTTGGTCGGAGGACCCCAGATTTCCCCTAAAATAGCCACAGAATGCAACTTGGAAGCCCTATCAGCCACAACAGAACCAGAAAAATCAAAACAAGGATGCGGGAACCAAACCTCCTTCGAAGGAATGGAATGATCCTTATTACCAGTTTCCACATGATCTTTACTGCTCGAGCTCCCCGCGTCTTTATCAACAATGACAGCAACATCCGCATCCATTTGTTTAACAGACCCAGATTCCCTAGGAGCCACTAGGATTCCCATGGCTACCACTTCAGCAAAAGAGTGGTGTGTAGTAACCGCTTTCCTACCCCTGTTAATGTTTCTTCCATCTGACCCTTGCCTGTTAAAACTTTCCATCCCATGCTGCAGAAACCTTTTGAAAAAGCCCTGAAAATATTTAGATACCGGACGAAACTCTCTGTGATGCCTTCATAGGAATGGAGACCTATCCTCCCATCGGCCCTTGGAAAACACCCATTGCGGCATATGTGGCGGATCATCCCACCCAACATCTGCCCAAGAGTCGAGTCGCCTTTCACTGCCAACTTGCAGAGCCATGGTTCAAAAAAAATTATTAGTATTATAATTATTAGTATTATTCATATTATTATTTAATTATTTGACACACACACACACACATATCACTTATATTAATATTGAATTATTATTCCCTCTATGTGATTTAAGAGATTATTTTATGTGTTTAGTGGGGAATAATAAATAGTAAATAAAGAATAATATTTAATAATGAATATTTTTTCTTGTAATTGCACATCCATGTTGAATGGGAAGATTATATTTTATGGTTTTAATCATTTGTTTTATTTTATTTTGATTGGTGGGGAGATGAGTTGTATTATTCAAGTTAACTTTGGTTTATGAGTTTTATTTTAATTTTTAATTGTGGGAGTTGGTTGAGTTTCCCGTACACATCTTTGTGAGGGAAAATTAATGTGTTTTTATGTAATATTTTTGGGAGATATTGGTTGTTCATAAATGGTGGTTTTGATGGAAACTCGGAGGCTTGGATTTTGGTGTGAGAAGCGAGAGATTTGTTGGAGTTTTCTTTCCTTTTTTCTTGTGCAATTAAAAGGGGTTTTTGTGGGAGATTTCTTGAGATTTTTGAAGGAGATATTGTTATTTCTTGGATGTTGTGTTGTGGCTTGTTTTTGGTTGGATTGATCTGATTGAGTGTGACTTTCATTCGAGCTTCTTCTCTCATCGAATCTCCTTTAGTTTGTGTTGTCTCTGGAGGACACGACGTAGGGTTTTGAGACCCCAATGTAGGAGAATGATTATGTTATTGTTTTGGAAAGAAAAGAATGTTGTTTTCAATACTTTTTTTGTTATTTGGATTTATTTTGTTTGTTGTGCAAGTATGGGAGAAGAGGGCTTTGAATGCATTCCCATTTCCTTGAGTTTTTAGGGGTTGATTTTTTAAGAAATCTTTGTGTTATTTTCAGTGATCTTCAAGTATAGTTGTATAGATTTATTGTTGAGTAGGGTTTTGTTGATATGCTTCAGAATTATGATGCTTTTATTATGGTTGTAATATTATTTATATGTTGTTATTTCCATTTGTAATCCAAACAGAATCAGTTTGTGGTGTTTTGGGTGAATCGAGTAGTGTAGTTTTATCATGGTTTTGTGGGTTTGGTAGAAATTTTGGAAATAAAAGATATATCATTTGATATTATGATAAATCAAATTTTAATCCTAATATTTTATTTTTAAATATCAGAAAATACATTTTCATGAAGCCCTATAAGATTTCATTCAATTTGGTGTTCCTTTGTTCAAGTCTAGTTGATTGGTTTAGATGTTTTCAATAGGTTTGACAAGATAAATTGTGAATCTATTTTCAAATATAAAATGAATCATTAATATATTGTTGAGGGAATAATAGGATCTAAAATAAATCCTTAATACTTTATTGGGGATATTTTAGTTTGACTATCATACTTGTTTGACTTTGTTCATCCATTCGGGTGTCCTAGTGGATTCCAAAGGCTTGTCATGAGGTTGTTATCTATTGTATCAATGTATGGGGGTCAGTAAGGCCTGATTTGAGATTAATTCATGTTTTTTTATCTGTTCTTATGCTTGGATGTAAGGATATCCCATGGTTATGGCATTTGGAAGTGAACTCGTTGATGTATCTTGATGGTAAGGCCTAGAGAGGCCCTGTGTATGATCTATGATCTATGATTGTGATTCTTGATTGTGGATTTTTATTGATGTTTATCATTCCTTGAGATGAAACCCTAGGTTAGAGGTGTCTAGGTGCAATTTGGGGAGATTAGCTCTCAATGGGGTCGACCTGACCCTAAAGTGGCTAGCCAAGATAACCCATTGTGAGTTTATTTAACAAGTGATAACTTAAATAATGAACTAGGAGGTAAAAATAAATTAATCAAGATAATTGAGATTACCTCATGCATGGCCTCATGTGATCATATGTATCCTTGTGTCCTTGTGTCTTCTTTGATGTTGGTTTGTCAGCCTAGTTTTCTTGTGTTGTATGGGGTCTCATGTTATCTCTTGAGCACAATGGGGTGGACCTAAGGGTTCCACATGGTCGGTAGGTTGTTGCCTACCCCCATTAGGGACTAGTAAACATGTTCATGCATTGGATGGATCTATGTCTTCTTTCTAGTTTTCTCTTAGTCCTTGATGCAGATGATTTGGTGATGTATTATAAGATGCTATATATTTTATTATCATTTCTATTGTATCATTGTAATTGTTTTATTATCATTGTAGTTTGGACACTCCCTTAGGGAGATTGATGTAATTTAATGTAATGTATTGCAATATGTAGTAATCAAAATAATGTAATCTAGATTAGTATTTAGTGGTGGGATTTTGATATCAACCACCCTTATGTGATGTTATGTATCATTATGTCTTATGTAAAAGTTATCATAGGAACACTTAGTTTGGTGATTAAAATGAACCTAGCAATAGATATTTATGTTTATGCTTATGTAATGTTATGTTATTGCATTATGGTTCTAGATGCTTAGATGTTATTTAGAGAGTTGTTTAGGTAGCAACGTTAGGGAACTCACAAGAGGACATAGTTAGGAGAATTATTATCTTCTGCATGTGCAAATGTTATATTTAATTTCATGTTGAGATTGTATTGTTATGTAATTTGTTTTAAAAATATATATTTCTATTTTTAATTGTTTAGTTAGTTGTTGTTCAATGGGGTTCCTTGGCAGGGCATTACATATACTCTTTTGGTTGCGTGAGATCATGCTAAGTTTATTACAAGCGTTTTTATCTACACTTTCTATAAAATACAACTTTTGACATATTTTTTGAGTAGTATCTAAAGTGTTATTGACATCCACAATAATAACAATATTTTCTTGCATAGAGTATTAACGTTTGGTCTACACTTTCTATAAAATGTAACCTATGATGTATTTTCTAAGTAGTATCTAAAGTGTTGTTAACATCCACGACAATAGGAATATTTTCTTGGGTAGAATATGCTATTGTTTTGTATTCTTGTGTTAATTTTAGACATGTCTATCCCATAGCCTACAATCATCATTTAAGATTGTGAATGATTATGAGGTTATTCATCTACTTGATTCATAGCTAATTAACATTTCACTCTTTCCATTCATTTATACATTAAAATTTGCCATTTTTTTTGCATTCTTTCTAGATAGTATTTCTTTTATCATGTAGTGTGTTTTAGGCATTTACCTAAATTTGACTTCTATTTCTTTCTTCTTTCTATTAAATTTAGCTATGAAGCCACCCAAGATCAATGTGATGAAAGGAAAGCAAGACAAGAACCCTGAGATAAACAAAACTCGGCACTCTCCTAGCACTGAACTATACTCATAATCTGAGCTAGTGTCTTATTCTTAGTTCTTAGCATAGGGAGAGGTGAGGGATTATATATATAAAAAAATATGGGCATATAAAACCAAGAGGGATAATAAATCCCTGTAGCCCAAAATAGGAGGGAGTTTTACCTACTTGGTAAATGTCAAGTACATGATTATGCCAACTCAAGTAAAGACAAGAAATGGTTATGGGGAGGTGGCTAATAAATCCAAAAGAGGGTGTGACATTCAACCACTCAAATGTGGGTGTGAATGACACATGTGAATGTAGGATTTTTCCACATGTCCTCACCCTAATCATTCCAATATAACCTAAGAAAGCTTAATAATGTGTAGGAAAAATAATTATTCCCTACTAATATAAGAGAAAATAAATACCTACACTAACACCCCCCCCCCCCATTAAGCGTAGATTAGGTAAGTGAAACACACAAAGATGGGTCCCGACGACAAGGACATGTTAGGTACCGATGTACAAAACAATCTCTCACAAATGGAAAAAATGAGAAAGTCTAGTGGAACAAAACTCCTCCCCAAAAAAGAGAAAAGAAAACAAGTTTGTTAACACAAGAAGAATCTCATGCAAGGAAGAAATTCTCTCCAAGATAGAAAGGATAAGAAAGACCATGTAGCCTTCCTCCATGTAACAAATTGTACAAATGGTTGATGCTCAAAATTGGATGTAGAAGATGGACCACGATCGTCGAACAACATTCCTCCCCTTAGGAAAAAATAAAACCAAAGGTGAATGTAGACTATCTTCCCATTCCTAAAAGGAAGATGTAGGAATAAGGTGTAAAATGGATGAAGTCTCTGAATACTGCTCAGGTGTCTCCATGTCGATGTTGAAAGTCACATCCAAATCAGGCATTTATGCCACATTGATGAAGATGACAATCTAAAACCTAGTAGAGATGTATGTCGAACAAGATCCAAAGATTCTTGAATCTCCTCTGAAGATAAAGACGCCTCCTCCAAATCTTGGTCAAAAGTATCCACACTCGTGTAAAACTGTAAGCAATGATCATGTGGAGAATGAATAAAGGATCAAAAAGTTCCTCCACAACAACTGAAGAAGAATCAAATTCATCAAAGAGAAGATGAATATCATGAATAGTGTCTCCGGAGTCTGAAATATGAGACTCCATAAACAAACTTGCAATGCCTGTCAAGTAGTCATCCCATGAAACTAGTTCTGGAAGATGATGTATATCTTGCTACACTGAATCACAAGTAGCCATGAATGTAGCAACACAAGTATCCTCAGCAACAATAGGTGAGGGGGGAGAAGGAATGTAAGGCTCAAGAAATGGATATGTTGTCAGAATACCCAAATTCAATTAACCAAAGTTCTCCTCAAAATCAAGGTTCACACTAGGAGTGTGATCAACAGCCAAAGGATTAGAACCATCATCAAGTGCAAAGTCTGAAAAGGTATATAACCGAGATGCATGATCAACCATCCCAATGGAAATTATCTCTCTGCTTTCCAAGTCTTGAATGATGACTGAATCAAGTGTGAATTCCACAGTCTTCCTTGTTCCACCATGGGTGATCTCATAGATGGAAAGAAGATTGTTTGACAAGTGAGGTACACACAAAACATCATTAAAGGTGCCATCCCCAATATCAATAGAACCTTTCCCAATTACACTCATATAAGTGTTGTTGCCCATCAAAATAGGTGGCATAACACAAGGCTCAAAAGAAGAGAACATAGACTATGTAGAAGCCATATGATGAGAAGCTCCAAAATCTAGGAGCCATCTCCCTGATTCACAACTTGTAGAAGCACAAAGAGCTTTGCCTTTACATTTAATTGCTTTAGAAGCAAGGCCCACATGACCTTTTACCTTAGTAGATCTTGATTGTTTTGAATTAGAAGAAGTTGATTCAAACATTCTATAAGGTAGATCAATATTGTTCTTCTTAAGAAGACTTTGTTAGTTCATCAATGTCTTTCTTATAAAAAGAATGTTCTTCATGTCCAGTCCTTTTACAATATGAGAAAATAGACTTATCCTTCTTAGATGAATCACCTTTTGAAGATGATTTATTTTGTGCTTGATCTATATGTGGTTTGTTATTGAAGTTCTTGAAGTTCTTTTGTTTATTGTCAGATTGCTCTGACTCTTTTTGTCCCTTAGGTTGATTAGCCAACAAGGCTTGATTATTTGGTGGCTTAATGAGGCCCATAGAAAGAAGCTTTTGTTGTTCATGTATCAACATCTCAAAAAAAGATACAAATGAAGGCTTAACATAAGTCGATCCCATAGTTAGCCTGTGAGTATGAAAGCTAGAAATAAAACATGCATATTTAGGACCAAGTTTGTTCAATACATAATAGACCTATTGAATGCCCTTTTTATCAATGTCGCATTCTTTAGATTGTGCTCTCAAATCATTAACCTTTGTTATGAAGTCCTGGATGTTGTCAAAGTTCTTTGGATCAAGGCTCATCAAATCATTATCAATCTGATAGCCTCTAACTTCATCAGTAGTACCATACAATGTTTTTAGTTTTCCCCAAGCTTCATGTGAAGTTTTACATGCTTCAATCTAAAACATTAAATCAAGGAAAACAAAACTACGAAGACATCTAAGAGCTTTAGTTTGTTCAAGCATCCATTTTATCTTTTCCTTATTGTTTGTAGGTTCAGCTACCTTTTTTCTCAACATATGGAGTGTACCCAAGTTACATTATTGCATTCCATGCATTCCAAGTTGCATAATTATAAGGTGTAAGCAATGGAACCTTATAATGATCCATAGGTGCATGAAAAGAAGAGCACAAGTAAGCAAATCAGATATCACACACAACAAGAGAGACCCCCTCTTTTTCACTCAATCAATAATCCCACCAACAACAAAAAAATTGTGGCACTTTATAAATTAGTTTGTTTACAATGCTAGAGTTGTTTTCCAGAGTTTTACAATGTCCAACTAAGGACTTAAATATTGAAAGTACAAAAATATCTCAAAATGAGAACCTCAAATTAGCACCAATGTGTAGTGCTCAGAAAAATATTAACTTTCAAAGAAAGAATCACCTCTATCTAAGGTCGTATGTGAAAGTTACATATATTTGAAGTTGAAAAAATGAGGATTGTCTTTTAGATTTGATGAGAAAACTGAATTTCTAGAAAATTAGGATCACTTGAGCAAAAAATAATAGCTCCACTGCAAAAAGTGCAAAATTCTACCCCAAATAAAAAAAATTGCACTGCAAAATGCCTTTGTATGGTTGAGAGTGGTCCTTCTGAAGTTTGAGTGCAAAATTGAAAATTGCAACAGAGAAGGGTCTTCAATTTTGAAAAAAAGAAATCACTTTCGCTAAATTTAATTGAACCCAACTAAATGTATAGTGCCACCAAATTTGGAAGTTTTCAAGGTTAGAGAAGCCGCCAAAACTGCCACTAATTTGTTTAAACTTCACCAAATGTGCATCATAAATGCCAAAATTGCAGCTTAATTTAGTGAAACTCCAAAAGTGATCGCTAAAGTTAACAATGACACCAAATTCAACTATACGTACGGGTTTCAATGTTTGTTCTTTGCATAAAGACCAAGCTTTTTGTGAGGACCAAAGAGGGACAAAGCAAAATTTTGAAAATTTAATTAAAAAACCTTTGTTTTATGCCCACAAACGGCTTGTTGGCAGGGAGGTCATGGGGTTGTAGCCACACCACAAATCCCACACAAAGGCATCAAAATTAAATGCCATGTAGTCAGTGCAGTGGTGTCTTTCCTTACGCACAGGGGGCGATGCCACTCCCTAACCCTGCGTGGGGGCTTTCCTCCAAAGGCAAGCAGGGCCCCGTGGTCAAGGCGCATGGGTCCAAGGTAGGTGCGGGACTCGGGGAGTAGGGGTCATTGACGTGGTACCCTGTGTACCACATAGGTACAGGAGCCTGCACTTGTGCAGGTACCCTGTTACCTTTAAAATTTTTACCAAAAACACTTAAAAAGCTTTTTCAATTTTTTTGTTTTTGATTTTTCAAAATCTTTTCAAAATGATTTTGATTTTTGATTTTTTGCAATTTGAAATGGCTTTTCAAAAAAATAAAAAATATAATGACTTTAAAATAAAGTCCTTTTTTAATTAAAATAAAGTCCTTTTAATATAAAAAACTACAATATTAATAT
The DNA here is from genome assembly GCF_030272615.1 of Cryptomeria japonica. Classification (NCBI taxonomy): domain Eukaryota; kingdom Viridiplantae; phylum Streptophyta; class Pinopsida; order Cupressales; family Cupressaceae; genus Cryptomeria; species Cryptomeria japonica. The sequence goes on from NC_081405.1 coordinate 433,438,075, forward strand.
TTGAAATAATTTTTATTTTTATTTGACAACGCAGAAAAATTCAAATTCATACCATATTAGGCAAGTGGGGTATAGGACTCATCCGTTAAATTTTTTTTGCCTCAAATTTGACTGTCTCCAAAATTGAGAAAAATTGACAATCAATCTTAGCATTTTTGGCCCTTCTGGACACGATGGTGCTATCTGTTTGCCCTAAAAATGCTTCAAAAAATCAACTACCCTCCAAATCTGACGATGAAAGCTCTGATTCAAACTTCACTAAATTTGCGTCCGGTGTTCGATCTGGACGAAATAAAAGGAAAATCTGACTTTCTCAACTACTTTGAACTCAATGGTGAGTTCAAATTTGCTCCAGGAAGCTCTAAAACACCTGCACTGATAAGAAAGAAACATGAACCCCCCCATAAGCTATAAATCATATCAAGCTTTTCTGATTCTTCAAGACATCATCGAATGCAAGAGATCATACTTTGCCTTCAAGAATAAAATGAATATGGATTCTAAAATAATGTTAACCCACAACTCACAAAAAGCTCTGATACCATGTTAAATTAAGCTATGAAGCCACCCAAGATCAATGTGACTAAAGGAAAGCAAGACAAGAACCTAGAGATGAACAAAACTCAGTACTCTCCTAGCACTGAACTAGACTCATAATTTGAGCTAGTGTTCTCATTCTTAGTTCTTAGCATAGGGAGAGGTGAGGGATTGTTTATATAGAAAAATATGGGCATATAAAATCAAGAGGAATAATAACTCCTTGTAGCCCAAAATAGGAGGTAGTTTTATCTACTTGGTAAATCCCAAGTACATGGTTATGCCAACTCAGGTAAAGACAAGCAATGGTTATGGGGAGGTGGCTAATAAATCTAAAAGAGGGTATGACATTCAACCACCCAAATGTGGGTGTGAATGACACATGTGAATGTAGGATTCTGCCACATGTCCTCACCCTAACCATTCTAATATATCCTAAGCAAGATTAATAATGGGTAGGAAAAATAATTATTCCCTACTAACATAAGAGAAAATAAATACCTATACTAACACTTTCTAGGTGTAAGAGCAAGCTACATACTAACTTGCTTGGCCAATACATCCATCAATTGTAGATTATTGCTTGGATATAAAATAGTGACCAATGATGTCTAGGATGGAAAATGATTTAATGATAGTCATCTTGATTATTTCTTTGATTGAAGCTAAACTTGCATTGATTTCTTCAAGAACAAAGTCTAGAAAATATTTATTGTATATAGTGACTACTTGGTATTAAGATGCTATTTATTGAATATGATTTTGTGAAATGTCTAATACTTCTTTTAAAAAACTCTTATTCTTAAATTCATTCTATTATAATTGAATTTGTAAACAAATTTATACATGTAATGCCCGCCAAAATACCCTAAAGAAACTAAACAATAATATACAAATGGAGATAATTTTTTTCTTAATTAACATCTAATAACAACTAATGCAACATATAACATCTCCATCTATTTACATTCATTAACTAATTAACCAATTTGAACATAGATCATTGCTCATTTCATCAAATAACGCAAGCGGAAATAACACAACATCAATAATCTTTCTCTAGGGTACTCTAACATCATTACTTAAATCATTTCCACAATAATATACTACACACACGATAGGTATATTTCACCTTTATTAATGCGTCATATTCTAATTCTTTAACCATAAGATATGTAACCTACAACATTACTTATTCCTCATGTTATGCATAATTTCCTTTCTATCAATGCATCTATGTGAATCATTCATCTTTACTAGATCCAATTAACATCTTCTAACATATTCACTAATTAATCTACAATTATTCCTTCTTCAAGATTATTTAACATCCTAATTACCCTCTAAACATTCCATGAAACAATACAACTAATCCATAAAGCAATTCTATTATATTTCAACTATAATCCACTTATTTCCATGATTCATAAGATCACATCTCTACAATAGTACAAATACAATATGCCTAAATTCTAATTTCCAACTACAATTCATCTTAGAAATACAAGTACATTAAATACATCATGAGCATAGCTCTTTCTACTACAAGGATCCATCTACTATATAAAAATATTACATTACATACATTTCATCTTATCCATTACATAAATCTGCTACAAGGTACATCCATAGTACATCATAAAGAAGAATCCACATCCACGCAAGAAGAATCCAAGAGAACATCCCAATGGCTAAAAAGCACCAACCTTCTGACCATGTGGAACCAAAGGAACCACCCCCCATGCTAGGAGATGACACAAGGTCCCAATACATACTCTAAACCTAAGCTGACACCTATAACCAAGGAGACTAACCACACAAGGACTCTCAAGCAAGAACTCACGCATACAACAAGAATGAACTCCCAAAGGCATAAAACTCATTAAGACATAAATGCATCCAATAAGCATAATCATAAATCATAAAGGGGAAACACATGTAGGAGTGGAGTGTCATCACATGCCATCCTCATAACATAATAACATAATAACACAAGGCACTAGCCTGATGGACAGGTAGAGCCATCTCAACCTATGAGAGACTAAGGGAGATTAGCTTACCATCTTCACGACCTTCTCATGCTTATCCTAAAACATCCTCCCTAGGACTAAGTCATGAGGCATAAATTAATTTATCATCTTATTAATTATTCTAACTACCCAACCCATCAATTATTAGGTTATCACTTATTTACAAATCACGAAAAAAATCCAATATGCCCTGGTGGTCCAGACTTCATGCATCCTTACAAGGAACCTCATCCAAGCCTATCTCTCGTGACCCCGGTCATCACAAGGAAGCCCAGTCCTCCTAACATGGCCCAACAATAAATCACAAGAGGCTCTACCAACATAATTACATGAAAATAATACTCAAAGCAGCCAACAACTTCCACACATACTCTTACAACATAAACAAGGCTACAATAACATATACAACATCAATATAGCAAAATGAGCCTCTTGGCTAGCAATAACAAAGACATATCAAGCCATCAAATGCTACCATCAAATAAAGAATAACATCACAGCAAGGCCTACTCACTTGCTGGTCCAAAATAGCATGGAAATCATCTCCATCATCCATGGCCTATCCACATGGAAGAGAGTCTAAAATACTCACAATGCATAAAGAAACAAATATACTCAAAACCATCAAAATGCATCAAAAATGATCAAACCCAAAACTGGGAAATATTAACAGACCTCAAATAAAGCCTCTGGTACAAAAATCAATTTGGAAAAATAACTCAAAAATTATCAAAACTGAGAAAATACAAAACACAAACAGGTTAGCGCTTTTGCCCCGTAGGACAGCGCTTCTGCCGAAAGGAACAACGCTTCTGTCAAGAAGAACAACGCTTATGCATTCTAGAATCGCGCACATGCATCCTAAAGCAGCGCTTATGTTTCCAAATTCATGCTTATGCATCCTAAAACAACGCTTATGTTGTGCAAAGCAGCGCAAATGCAATACAGAACAACACTTTTACAGAAACAATACTTTTGCACATAACTTACGAAAAACTTAGAAAAATTTCAGGTAAAATAATAAAATACAGACTTAACAAAAGGGCTCGAAAAACATATGAAAATGCCTAGAAACAAGGAATTCTTGGGTATAAACACAATAAAATAACTCAACCTATAAAGCAAGATTTAATCAAATAACTTCACAACAATTTCTCATAGAGCCGTGAAATGCATACATGGGAAAACCAAAATAAATATCTCCCAACAACTATATAAAAACTCTCATAACATAAATTTTCCCTCCCAAATATTTCCTTTCAGCAATAATAAAACTATAGAATAAAATATCATTTCAACCCAAACCCAAAACATTGCAGACACAATGCATACACAGAGAAGCCATTGAAAACCAAAATGTAAAGTGAAGAACTCCAACCTACAACTTGAAGTAATGGTTTGAAGCTGAAGAAGAGCTTCCACAAGCCAAACCAAATCCAATCCAAGCTCCAGCCAAAACCAAGAGAAGAAATCCAAAACCAAGAAGAAAACTTGCTGGAGAAATTTCCAGAGAAGAGCCAACCAACCCAAAAAACTTCACAGGAAATAAAATAAAAAGCAATAATAATCCAAAACCCTGGCCTCAATCTCGGCCAATCAAAATATACCATTTTGGAGTATATTTTACCAACCCACCATATAATATAATTTATTCACCTATTTTGAATTTAACCAATGAGAGTGTAGGGTAGGTAAAGTAAATAAAATATACTTATCCAGCTAAGTGGGATTGTTTTATTTCTTTATTTAATTTATTATGCTCATACACCCCACTTAGGAATAAAAGTCAAACTATTAAATAAATATAAGCTGTAAATAAATAATCCAAATGGGGATTAAAATCAAATAAGCTAAAAGCTAATAAAATAAATTAAAGAACCAAATAAATGTAAGATATTAATTAAATATTAAACCATAGAAAGTCAAATAAATAATTAAATAATCAAATACCCTTAAAGATTAAATCACAAATATTAAATAAATATTAAACAACAATAAAGCTCATCAATCATTAAATAATCATAAAATCAATAAACGTTAATTCTCAAATAAATATAAATACCAAATAATTAAATATTCAAAACTTATAAATTAAATACTTTTAAAATAAACGTTACCAAATATAAAATTACACATACAGAGCCACAAAATTACTCTAACATAAACAAGTAAATCAACAGACATAAACTGAACTCACAATACCAAAAGACCAAGCTTACTAATTGACATGGCGAATTATGCCAAGACACTGACTACTCACAGTGAACAACTTAGACCTAGAGTATGTGAGGGGAAACTCATGCCATCTCTGAACCACATAAGCCATTGGAACTAAGACATGCTCAAACCTGTGAAGCCAGGTGGAGTCAATATCTGGTACCTGCAAAATCCTGCAACCACAAAATGACAATACCACATATACATATACATATATAGAACGAGCAAGTGATAGAGAATCGCGACGAAACATCTCGCTCGCAATGAGTGATGTGGAATCGTCTCTATCACAAAGACAGTCAAACACATCTCATAAACATCTCATCATATGTAACCATGAAGTAGGGTCAGTGTAATCATAATCATCATCAAAACCATGATAAATCTAATCTATGAATAATTCATCACATAGTGAGCATATAAAATCCATCGAGTATATATATCATCAAATCACATGATCAATCATGATAGTACCAACATCCATATAGATAATCAAAATAGCATATGTCCAATAGTGTCTAACATCATTCATAAGTCACTGAAGCACATGAGTAATCATCATCCAAATCATCAAAATATAGTCTAGATGAATCTATCAAGCATAATATAAAAGTCAACTCTAGTCAAAATAAGTCAAATCAAGGGTGGACACTACAATACACAAATTAATAAATCCATATAGACATATATTAGATTACCCTAAATATATATATTTTTTAATTCTTAACACTTACATAATTTATGTTGAGATAACTCACAAAAATCATTGAATATGATTTTGTGAAATGTATCATATTTCTTTTCAAAAACTCCTCTTAAATTTATTCTATTATAATTGAATTTATAAATAAATTAATATTACACAAATTAATACATACATATAGACATATATTAAATTAGCCTAAACATTTTATAATTAGTCGATAGGCTTTAGTGGGGGCTTTTTAGCTCAAAAAATTATTAGTAAGCCGGAAAACTTTTAGCATGCCAGAAAACTATCGCTGTCACTTCCACATTTATTAGCAGGCTTTTAAAAAATAATCAATCTTTACCTCTATTGTTGTGTCCAACCTACATTTTTGGTGCAACATTTATTAGCGAGCAAGTTGTACCATGCAAGCACTACGTGTAGCCACCTTGAATCAAAAGACAATTCTGGTGTATTGGGTAAAGTGTTATTGAACTTGCATGGTATTTTCATCTACATTTTATAATTGAATCTTTTAAGGAAGAAAAGAGAGTTGTGGTGTGTTGGGAAACTTTAGTCTGGTCTAAACGAATGCCATTATCAACCCTTAGCGAATGATAGGTAATTTTTGCTTCTAGATTAAATGGTTTTCATATTTTTCTATGGTTTTTTTAATATTTCTCACAACTAACCATTAAATTGTGTGTCCCCGTTAAATCGGTTGTGGTGTATTTGGTAATACATTGTTAAATATGGTTGCTATTTTCATCTCTACTCTAGCACCCATTTGATTAAGAAACAAATTCATTGTCAAACCTTGCAGAAACATAGGTAAGGTTCGATTGTGAGATTCAATTAGGAGATAGACATGAAAATCAAACACATGCTCAATAACCTTTTTTCACATACACCAATACTCTCTTTTAATTCTATATAAGATTTAATGAAGACACAAAGTTTATTTACTAGTTAGTTCGAGGTAAGTGCAGGTAGTGCTTGCATGATACAATTTAGTGTATAAATATATATGTATGTATATGTGAGATAGGTAATGTCCATTTGTCAGAGTCAATTAGGAGACAAGCATGAAGATAGCACACAAGTTCAATAACCTTTTCCCACATACACCACAACTCTCTTTTGATTCCACATAAAATTTAAAGGAGACATGCAATTTATTTACTGGTTAGTTCGAGGTAGCTATAAGCAAAGCTCACATGATACAATTTAGTGTATACATATCTATGTATCTATATGTGTATGTATGTATAAATGTATTACATACATATTTAGAACAAGAATGGTGCCAAGTTGAAACGATACAAGACTACCATATGAGATTGTGGAGCTATTGATTGTTTGATATTCAAATAGTTCTTGACTTGTATGATACCTGATAATGATGCGAAATGCATATGGATATGACAAAAATGACAAATTGTAAAAATAGACAAGTTTGTAGATATAATTGATAACAAGATAAATAAATAAATAAAATTTAAGCCCCCACTTGATTAAGAATCAAATTCATTGTCAGACCTTGCAAAAGCATAGGTAATGTTAGGTTATATTTTCAAAAACACCACAACTGATTTAATGGGGGCACACAATTTAATGGCTAGTTGAGAGAAATATCAAAAGATGGTTTCCATACTTTTTTGACGCTCATCATAAACATCTCATGTTTTGTGAATTTCATTTTAATTGTTTCCATACATAAAATTTTGCTTGCTTGTGATACCCCTATCTAGAACAAACTAAAATTTTGTATGGCTTTTGGTCGATAGGCGGTCTTCTCCAAATGGATGTTGTTGTCAAACCTTGTCAAAGCAAAGATAATTATTGCTTCTAGATTAAATGTTTTAGGGTTTTATTTTTTGGGATTTCTCCCAGGTAACCATTAAATTGTGTCTTTGTTTATGTGGTTTTTTTTATAGTTCTCAACTAACCATTAAATTGTGTCTTTGTTTTTGTGGTTTTTTTATAGTTCTCTCAACTAACCATTAAATTGTGTGTCTCCATTAAATTAGTTGTGGTGTATTCATAAATACATTATTGAATGTGGTTGCTATTTTAACATATACTTTGGTTGCTTGGTTTGCTTCGTATGGACACCATTATAAAACCTTGTAGAAGCATAGGAAATTGCCCCTTCCAAATTAAATGGTTTTCATATTTTTGTTGTGGGCTTTTTTATTAGCTAATAAGCTTTAGTGGGGGCTTTTAAGCTTGGAAAAGTGTCAATGAGTCATAAATAGTAGTTTAAATTGACACATTAATTGTTAAGGGTTTTTTGGGGAGATTTCTCCTAGGTAACCATTAAATTACGTCTTATTTTCTGTTGGTTTTTTTATATTTCTCTCAACTGACCATTATGTGCGCTTCTATGTGTTCAATTCCTTGTATCTCACTTAAAAATATTCCTATTCAAAATATAATAAGAAATTTAAGGTTTTGTGGTGTTTACTTTATAAATATCAATTTCCCTTTCAGGTGGTATGTACAAAAAAAATCTATTCACTCCTACAATCATCACTTAATTTTTTTAATATTTTAATAATAAAATTTTATTTCCTTTTTTATATATATTCTATTTATGGCTCAATATTATGTTGGTTGAATTCAACTTGGGTATTTTTTGTATAAGATGTTGAATTATACTATGACATACTCCATCTTATTGCAATGCACGCACTTATATATGTCCAACTCCTCATATCTCACTTAAGTATATTCTTTTTCATAGTATAATAAGAAATTTAAGGTTGTATAGTATTCACTTTATAAATAGCAATTTCTCTTCCACGTATTATCTACAAAATTGTCTATTTCTTCTTCCAATTGAACTTTCTAAATATTTTAATAATAAAAAAAATTCTTTCTTTTTTAACTGATAGGCTTTAGTGGGGGCTTTTAATCCCAACCAAGTGTGAGTGAGCCGGAATAGTAGTTTAAGCTGACACATTAATTTTAATTGTTCTTTTAGAATAATAGAAACATAAAATTTACATTGGAAGTGTCTTTCAACGTTGTGGAGTTTGAATGTCCACACATTTTTTAAAAAAAACAAATTTTTAATATAAAGTTTTAAAAAAGACTTTGAATATGGCATAGAGAATGTAGATGAGAATTTAAAATTTAAGGTTTGAAATGAACTTAGTGCATCTACTTCAAGTAAGAAGAAACAATTAAAAATGTATTTTGTTTGTTTATTTTGTTTGAAACAGCTGTCATTATCAAACCTTGCACAAGCATATGTGACTTCTGCTTGTATTCCTTAATACACCACATCTGATTTAGTGGGGGATACACAATTTAATGGTTAATTGAGATAAATATTTTGAAAAACCACAAGAAAAATGTGTAAACCATTTATTGTGCAAAAAACAAATAAAAATAGCATCTAGGTTCAATTACAAGGAAGACATGAAAATAGTATGTACATTCAATAACTTTTTTCCACATACACCATTACTCTCTTTTGATTCCATATAAGATTTAATGGACATGCAATTTATTTTCTAATTAATTCAAGGTGGCTATAGGCAATGCTTGCGTGATACAAATTAGTATATACATCTATGTGAATATGTAATGCCCCGCCAGGAAACCCCGAAGGGATAAGCCAAAATTACAAGAATAGAGTGCAATTTTTTTTTTTTAAAGTTACAACACATAAGATGCAACAAGATAACAAGATTCGGGTTACATAGCGGAAGACTTCAACTAACTCCTAAAGAGTTTCCCAACGAGATTACTTAATTTTTCACAATACACTTTACTCACACAATTAATCCAACAGCTGAATATCTTAATAACGAGATAATTCACAATTAGGATAATTCTTTTCAAAAGGGGGAAATGAAAACCACAAGCGAAGATTCATCATTGAGATCCATTCATAATCTTCATTCAAGCTTTTCATTTAAAATTACAAACCATACATCAACATTCTAATACACTAGGATTTCATCATAACATAAGAGATCCTTCCAAGCATATTTAAATTCCTTAACGACAACTGAGGATAATTCATTACTCTAAGATACATTATTCCATATTCCAACTTATTGCATTAAAAGGACGATTTCACACATGCATTACGATAAATCGCATCTCAACCAATTATGCATTCGATCAACATGGCATTTAAGGAAGAAATGAATATAAGCATTAATAGTTAATTCAATTATCCACTTAACCATTTTACATAAATTAATCATACATGATAAAGCTGAATAAAGAGACATAAGAGAATGCATCACATAACACCATAATGATCTCGGAGTTCACCCCTAAAGGGCTACATCTCCGGGTCTGCGCAACTGCAAGACCCCTCTGATAATTAATAAAGTTAAGAGTACAAGAGGTTACACTATACAATCCAGCCATCAAGGCGATATATAAACAATATACAAACGACCACATCGGTCCATTAATACATAAACGATCCTTGAAAAGAACAGGATCCAGCTGAACATAATCAAAGCTAAAACAAAGGTCCAGAAGAGCATCCATAAAACTGAGCCATCACCACCCAAGGTCTAACATGAAACTGACACTCACAAGGGCAGCGACAAAGGACGACTCACAAAGGTACTCAAAACAGGACAAAACGACAACACACTAGCGAACGTAGGGACAAGTGTCATCACACAACCTGGTATGGATACCATGGCAAGTCTTCATAGGTCCCGGCCCATACACTGGTAACCCTGGCAACCTAATCCGAACTTCCGGCCCATCCAAGCCTCATGTGGACCCACACATCCTCTCGTGAAGACAAGGAAGGTAGTTTGCCATTTCAGGCCTTCTCACAGCATGTCGAATCTGTGATAGCACTCGTCTCATGTGTGAGGCACATTATCTTATTTAGAGATTATTTTCTAATCTACTTAGGTTATCACTTATTAGACTCACTTTCGACGGGTTACCCAGCAGCCACTTTGGGCGCGGCCCCCAATCGAAAGCCACTTTCCCATACGACACTAGACTAAACTCAGACGAACTCAAAACCAATGAATACACATGGTAAGACGAACGGAGTTCAAGAAGAGAGATACAATCATCTGGTCAAACACGACTCAAGGGTAATCACTTACTGACGGTACTCTAACTAGAGACCTGACAACTAAGGTTAACCACGAATCATTATTCGACTCACACATAGAGGATATGACCAACTATGACAACATCACAATACAACAGTCAACTCGGAATCGAGGACTGAAACAGGCACCCCAAATCATTTCATACGACAGGGACCTAACAAACAAGCACTCTTGCCATTTCATAATTAAAAGTGAATACAGAAATTAAACTCGCAAGGCAGTAATCAGAAAAGACAATATTCCTCAAATTGATTTAAACATTAAAATCGATCAAGTTTTCTACATGATCTAAACACAGGTTACAGTTATCTACCTCATCGAGGGATAATTTGTTCTTGGTTTTCTAACTCTTGAAGGTTCAAAGCATCGAACAGACATATAGAGCCATAAGAGTTTTTAAACCAAATTTATAATAATAAACTCAGATAACCATTAATCTATTAAGTAAGATATTTAATCTCCGACAAAACATCATAGACATACTGGTTAACAATCAATCTCTACAGATTCATAATTTCCAATCCCAGATGTATAATACGGATCACGGAATATAAAAATATAGAAAGAGAATCTAAATGGAGATAATCATTTCAAAAGCATATCGTTTCAATTCAAATACCCAACGATAAATATTTCACTACTTCTCAATCACTCAAATGATATGTTCTACAATAGCATTTAGCATCATCAATAGTAATTCCATCGTGTTACAACGATTTCCAAATACGTATTACTCTCTATTTTGTTTTTAAGCAATAATACCTTAATCGTAATTACAATTCTGATTATACTTAATCATGAAAATAACTTTCCTTAAAATAATAATAAATATTAAATGCTCCTTTTTTTTTTAAATACTAAAAAAATTACATTAAAAAAAACGATTTTAAAAACAACGTTTATAACAACCAAAAAAAATGCATTAAATATTAACTATGTTCTTTTCTAAAAAGAAAACGCATTTTAAATAATGTGGCGAGGGCGGGCCGTGCCCTAACCCTCACCGCAGGGTAAGTTCCGCAGGCGGCGCCCACGGTGGTGCCCGCAGGTGCCGCGGCGCCCTGCGGCCACCGCCGTGGGCCGCAGCCGTTGCTGGTGAGCAGGAGAAGGGGGAAGAGTGGGGGAGGGGAGGGGAGCGGGTGGAGCTCCGCTCCCCGCTCTCCCAAACCCCGAACCACAGTTTCAAACAATGAAAAACGCCCAGCTCGGTTTAACCAAATTCACACGGTGCTAAAAAAATAAAATGAAACCCAGTTCGAAAATAAATTAAAACGCCCAGCTTGCAACAAAGCATTAAAATCCTCTTCGAACAAACAGTTCGATAATAAAAATAAATGTTTTCATTTTCCATTGAAACACAGTCCGAACCAAAAACGAACGCACAGTTCCATAAAAAAACATATATATTTTCTTTTAACACAGTTCGTTTTAGTTTGCAAAAAAAAACCAGAATAACAATAAATGGGTTCGAATTCCATATTTCGATTCACATACCAAAAATCCATTTTCCTAAACTTGGAGATATGGGTTTTACAACATTTCCTCTTAGAACAGCAAACCCCATAAAATTAAGAAACCAAATGGATAACAACCCTACCTGATCTCGCATTCCTGGCAAGATTTGACGAGGAATCCAAATCTCCGGCTCCCAAATCCTCCTTCTTCCACCAAAATCCTCCAATTCATCTCCAAAATCTTTCTCAACTAAAAATCCTCCAAAAATGCCCATCCTCCCCAAATTTTCCCAAATTTGGGTTATATGGAAGAGTTGACCCAAAATTTCTATTTTTGGAATAAAAATCTTTATTTAAAAATAATACTCAAAAATTAATTCTTTTCAACAATATCAACAAATTAACTTGCTTTATCAATTCAAAATTCGATTTCTCATCTAATCAAATTTAAGCTTTCTAATTTAATAATCCAACAGAATGCAATTACGTCTATTGCGATAAAATATAAAACTTCATTTCATCAGCATATATAAAATGCATTAAATATTCGAAAACAGTCATTTAATCGAATTCACTCCCAATTTAAAACGAGCAACCCAATATCAACGAAAATCACATAACGGAAACCAGATTAATCTAATCCATTACTCATCAATGCACAAATGCATAAATAATCAAAATAATTACTAAGGACTAATTAATCAATTAACCAAACACACCAGGCACGCAAACCGAGAAGGTCAACCAAACAGACGACTTGCAAACCCAAGCAAGAAGGGATTACCGACGACGACTGGCGATGCTCACTAGAGCACGACTAAGGCCGACTAGGGTCTTACGACCACCTAATCCAACTCTAAGGATTAAAAAGGCACACTCAAACCTGCACACCCAGGTGAAGACGAACCTCGCACTCTTTCGGCGTTGCACCTGAAATTTCCTGCAACCAAAGATCATACATGCATACATATATACAATTTAATGAAATCATTAGTCCGATACTAACATCACGAAATAGGAACACTGAAAATCTGCATACAACTAGTGTGAGAACCACATCAATAGCTATGCGTTAAATCAAACATCTGATTGTAACATCATATTACGATTAACTAATCAAGATTAAACCAAGGTTAGAGATCGATTACGGTAGGGGTACTACAGAATATATATATATACATATACATATATACACACACACACACATATATATACACATATATATACATGTATATATATATGTGTGTATATATACATGTATGTATATATATACATACATATATGTATATATACATGTATGTATATTTTTTTTTAATCGATAATATTTATATTTCATTAATTAGAACTAAACAGTACAACTTTATCAAGATTTTTCACTATCAAACCACTTCCCCAAAAACCACCCACAAAAATCATCCAAACCACCTATCAAAAACCATGATTTCCAAAACCAGTAATCTGCTCAAACACTATGTAGTACCCCTACCGTAATCGATCTCTAACATTGGTTTAATCTTGATTAGTTATCTTAATATAATGATTATAGTCAGATGTTTGATTTAACGCATAGCTATTGATGTGGTTTTCACACTAGTTGTATGCAAGTTGTTAGTGTACCTATTTCGTGGTATCAATATTGAGCTAACGCTTTCATTAAGTTATTATATATGTATGCATGTATGTTCTTTGGTTGCAGGAAATTTCAGGTACAACGCCGCATGAGTGCGAGGTTCTTCTTCACCTGGATTGCAGGTTTGAGTGTACCTCTTTTAATCCTTAGAGTTGGATTAGGTGGTCGTAAGACCCTAGTTGACCTTAGTCGTGCTCCAGTGAGCATCGCCAGTCGTCGTCGGTAATCCCCTTCTTGTTTGGGTTTGTGAGTCGTCTGTTGGTTGGCTTTCTCGATTTGCGTGCTTGGTGTGCATGGTTAAATTGATTAATTAGTCCTTAGTAATTATCTTGATTAATATATGCGTTTGTGCATTGAAGATTAATGGATTAAATTAATCTGGTTTCCGTTATGCGATTTCCGTTGATATGAATTGCCTATTTTAAATTGGAAGTAAATTCGAGTAAATGACTGATTTTGATTATTAAATGCATTATATATATATATGTTGTTGAAAAAGGAAAGTTTTGTATTTTATCGCAATAGAGTTAATTGCATTCTGTTGGATTCTGAATATTGAAAGGTTAAATTTAATTAAATGAGAAATCATTTTTGAATTAAAAAGCAAGTTAAATTGTTGCTATAGTTGAAAAGAATTAATTTTTGTGAATTATTTTTAAATAAAGATTTTTAATTCCAAAAATAGAGTTTTTTGGTCAACTCTTCCATATAACCCAATTTGGGGAAAAATTGGAGGGGGTTGGACATTTTGGAAAAAATTTGGTTGGAGAAGGATTTTGGGGGATTCTGGAAGGAGGAGGAATTCTTGAGCTTACAGGGTGGGCTCTTCAGTAATCTCTACCAGGATTGCGAATGAAGGTAGGATTTTGAATCATTTTCTTGTTGCCAAAAGAAATTCTGGTTGAAAGAATTGGATTTGTTATTGAGGAATCATATTGTTAATCTCTTTATTGGACTGTGTTTTATTATTATGGGGTTTGCTGTGTTGAAAGGAAAAGATGGAATTCTTGTATGTTTAATTCGAATTTATAATGAATTGGAATTTTTATCAAATTACCTGTGCTGGGCGTTGGTGGTAATTTTCGGACTGTGTGTATTTTGTTTAAAAAAAAAAAAAAGTAATTGTTTTACCCCCCCCTATGCATTTTTGTTCGAATCATAGCTGGGCGTTTTTTGTTATTATTTCGGACTGTGTTTTAAAAAGCAAAATTTATGCTCAAAGCCGAGCTGGGCATTATGTTTAGCGCAACCCTGGGTTTGGGGTTTGGAGGCGGGGAGCGGAGCTCCACCGCTCCTCCTCCCCTCTCCCCCGCGCTCCCCCTGTTTCCCCCCTTCCTCGCTGGAGTTGTAGACCATGCCACGGCACACTGCGGTGGCCACATGGCCGCGATGGCCGCAGGGCGCCGCGGACCTGCGGGCACCGCAGAGGCGCCGCCCGCATGGGTCTTCCCTACGGTGAGGCGTTGAACGGCGCTAGGGTTAGGGCACAGCCCGCCCTCGCCTTCTTTGTTTAATGCGTTTTCTTTTTTTGTTTAAAATATAGTTTATTAAATGTTTTTTTTTATGTATTTTTTTTCATTCAAAAGAAAAAAATGGCATATGATATTTGTGAATATTATTTTAGTGTTAAGATTTGATTAGTTTCCTATTTAGGATTAGGGTGGCAATATTATCATAAATGTTGATTTGGTATTGAATAATTCTGTAACGGAGTTTATAGGTTTAGTCATTATTCAATCTCATTTCATGACTTATGCTCCCTTCCTGATTTAGTTCTAAACTGTGAATTTTCGCAATTGAATATTGTTGTTTATAAACTTTTGATCTTGGATTTATAAATCTAGATCTTACCTTCTAGCTGATTAGGGAAGTTGGCTAATTGAGGTATATTGTTTAAAAACGAAATGGAATATTATGTTATTGGGAAATCGTTGTAATACGATAGATTTACTAATTGATGATGTTAAATGCTATTGTAGAACATATCATTTGAGTAATTGAGAAGTAGTGAAATATTTATCGTTGGGTATTTGAATTTAAACGATATGCTTTGGAAATGATTATCTCCATTTAGACTCTCTTTCTATATTTTTATATTCCGTGATCCGTATTATGCATCTGGGATTGAAAATACGAAATTGTAGATGTCGGTTTTAGAACAGTATGTTAATGATGTTTTGATTGGAGGTTAAATATCTTATTTTAGTTGATTAATGGTTGTCTGAATTTTTGTGAATACGAATTGGTTAAAAACTCTTTATGGCTTTATATGTCTGTTCGATGCTTGAATCGTCAAGAGTTAGAAAACCAAGAACAACTTATCCTTTGATGAGGTAGATAACTGTAAGTTGATTTAGATCTTGTAGAAAACTTGATCGACTTTAATGATTAAATCAATTTGAGGAAATATTGTCTTTTCTGATTATTGCCTTGCGAGTTTAATTACTGTATTCGCTTTAATTATGAGATGGCATGTTTTGCTTTGTTTAGTAGGACCCTGTCGTATGGATTGACTTGGGGTGCCTGTTTTAGTCCTCAATTCGGAGTTGACTGTTGTATTGTGGTAGTGTCGTTTTGATCATATCCTCCTTGTGTGTGAGTCGAATGATGATTGTGGTTGACCGTTGTTGGTCGGGTCTCTAGTTAGAGTACCGTCAGTAAGTGATTACCCTTGAGTCGTGTTTGACCAGATGATTGTTTCTCTCTTCTTGAACTCCATTCATCTGACCATGTGTATTCCTTGGTTTGAGTTCGTCTGAGTTAGTCTAGTGTCGTATGGGAAAGTGGCTTTCGAATGGGGGCCGCGCCCAAAGTGGCTGCTGGGTAACCCGTCGAAAGTGAGTCTAATAAGTGATAACCTTTAAGTAGATTAGAATGTAATCTCTAAATAAGATAATGTGCCTCACACATGGGATGAGTGCTATCATAGGCTCGACATGCTGTGAGAAGGCCTGAAATGGCAAACCACCTTCCTTGTCTTCACGAGAGGATGTGTGGGTCCACATGAGACTTGGATGGGCCGGAAGCTCAGATTAGGTTGCCAGGGTGACCTAGTGTATGGGGCCGGAACCTATGAAGACTTGCCATGGTATCCATACCAGGTCGTGTGATGACACTTGTCCCTACGTTCGCTAGTGTGTTGTTGTTTTGTCCTGTTAGGAGTACCTTTGTGAGTCGTCCTTTGTCTCTGCCCTTGTGAGTGTCGGTTTCATGTTAGACCTTGGGTGGTGATGGCTCAGTTTTTTGGATGCTCTCATGGACCTCTTGTATTAGCTTGATTATGTTCAGCTGGATCCTGTTCTTTTCAAGGATCGTTTATGTATTAATTGACCGGTACGATCGTTTGTATATTGTTTATGTATCGCCTTGATGGCTGGATTGAGATGGTGTAACCTCTTGTATTCTTAACCTTTATTAATTATCAGAGGGGTCTTGCAGTTGAGCAGACCCGGAGATGTAGCCCTTTAGGGGTGAACTCCGAGATCATTATGGTGTTATGTGGTGTATTCTCTTATGTTTCCTTTATTCAGCTTTATCATGCATGAATAGCTTATGTTAGAATGGTTAATTGGATAAATGGAATTAACTTTAAATGCTTATATTCAGTTCCTTCTTAAATGCCGTGTTGATCGAATGAGTAATTGGTTTAGATGAGATTTATCGTAAATGCATGTATGTAATCGTCTTTTAAAATGCAATAAGTTGGAATATGAAAGAACGTAACTTAGAGTAGTGGATATACTCAGTTGTTGTTAAGGAATTTAAATATGCTTGGAAAGATCTCTTATGTTATGATGAAATCCTAGTGTATTAGATTGTTAGATGTATGGTTTGTAATTTTAAACGAAAAGCTTGAACGAGAATTATGAATGGATCTTAATGATGAATCATTGCTTGTGAATTATATTTCCATCCTTTGAAAGAAATTATCCTGATTAAGAATTATCTCATTGTTAGATTATCAGCTTATTGAATTAATTGTGTGAGTTAAATGAATTGTGAAATTTAAGTAATCTCGTTGGGAAACTCTTTAGGTGGTTGTTGAAGTCTTCCGCTATGTAATCTGAATCTTTGATATCTTGTTGCATCTTATGTGTTGTAACTTCTAAAGAAAAAAAAAATTTGCACTCTATTCTTGTAATTTTGGCTTATCCCATGGGGGTTTCCTGTCGGGGCATTACACACTACCCCACACCCACTGCATCAAATACAGAAGTTCACATATTACATCTTGCCATTCAAAATTCTGGCAGATTTTGTTCAAACAATTTTTAACGGAAACAGAAAGTTTAAGTTTTTCAAATAAAATATTAACTAAACAGAAAAAATTGGCACCTAGAAGTACCCTAGCCCATAGAACACATCATCTCTCTTTCTTCACAGCTCCTACTACCAAGGCACTCAAATCTCCACCCACTCCATCATCTCCTACACTCAGTTTGATTGTCAATGACAC
>NC_081405.1:433461197-433463697 GCF_030272615.1 Cryptomeria japonica
AGATTAATTAATTAGAAGAATAGGATCTAAATTTGATTAAATGAATTAGCCAAATTTAGGGGTCTACAATATATATACATGTATATATGTATATATGTATATATGTATATATATACACATATACATATATGCATATATACATGTATATGTGTATATATACATGTACATATACATATGTGTATATATGCATGTACATATACATATGTGTATATATATACATGTACACACACACATATATACACATATATATACATATATGTATATATGTATGTGTGTATGTATATACATGTATGTGTGTGTGTACATATATGCATGTATATGTACATAGATATACATATACATACATACATACATATATAAATGACATCTTCGTCAAAGTTCGTTGAAGCTGATTCACACAAATCCAAAGCGAAAGGACTATTCAGCGTGAATGTTACAGACATTGTACAGGATGATATCTGAAATTTGGAGCAATCGGCCATCATTGCCGGAATGTTGGCACAACATTGCACTCAGGCAGAGATTCAATCATGGGTGCACAAACATTAGGAGGATGGCAAATCAAAAATTTACTTCCTATCGAAGCAATATTTTGTGGTGGACTTCAAAAACACAAAAGACATGGATGTAGTCCTCAAAAAGTATTGGAATTTCAGGGATCAATCAATTTATGTACAAAAATCGATTTAGGTTTTAATCCAAAAATCATCGATCCCTACGATACACCATTATGGATTTGCTTGTATAATTTACCCTTCAAATTCTAGGTCAGAACAAGTTCTTCAAAGAATTGGTGGAGCCTTAGGCTAAGTAATCAAAGTAGACATGGGGGAAGATGACTCAATCAGATATGCATGAATTAGGGTTTTAGCCATTAGACAAATTCCAAGAATAATGCAATCAATTTCCTCTTGTGGACCCTAGATCCAGGAATTAGAGATTGAAAAACAGAGATTCTACTACCTTTGATGCAAAAGCCATAAACATTTTGAAGATATATGCCTGGTACCTATTGCTCAAAGATGGACCCCAAAGAAAAATGTTTCTATGAAGGATAGGAAGCGGGATCCCAATCCACCCAAAGAGGATAAGGAGCCTTTTAAGAATCTGACATCACCTAAACACATGGAGAACTATGAAGACCATAAAACAAACTTAGCAATTGTCCCCTTTTGCGAACAAAGTGAATGGGAGGGGCCGACCGAGGCCTTCTCTCAATAAATAGGGGAGGATGAATTGGATATTATGGACAACAAGGCGATCTCACAATCGACAACTAAACTATTAAAGACTGGTCCTATCAAAAAATGCATAGATGGGAAGACTAACAAGCAAAAGAGGGAAGAGGAGGCCCAAGGCAAGGAAAAATCCTTAATCAAGGTATATCTGAAACGATCCAAGGGAGTGGCAACCTCCCTTGGAGGGAAATTATGATCCTCATATGGAATGTTAGGGGCACGAAATGTATGATACAATGTCAAATTGACTCCCTATCATGCGATGTAGTCATGTTTCAAGAGACTAAGCTATCTGGTAATGACATGGAGACTTTCATGAGATACTATAAAGGTTGGGAAATCTCTTTTAGCAATGCAGTAGGGGCCTCAGGTGGATTGGGGATTGTGTGGAAGAAAAACAAGGTGAAGTTTGAAAATATTCAAAAGGTTCAAAATTGGATGACCAACCTAATTTTTTACAACCTTTCTTTCAAAGTGTTCAACATGTATGGGCTAGTTAAGATAGAAGATAAAAAAAGTGGTGTGGGATGCTCTGTCGATAATATTCCCAATTGGTGATGAAAAATTTAAAATTGCAGGTGACTTTAATGGCTCATTTCCTTGTGTTTGAATATGACCTCATCTTCAACCTAGACAAGGGTTTGTTCTGCGAACAACATAATGTCTTCCTACGCACACAATTGTTATAACAAGGACATATGCAATAGTAACAACACATCTTCTTTTGATAAATAGAAAACATTTACAATTTCTAATTGCTCATAAACCTTTCCTTCACATGTGTAACAAAATTTTTAAATTGTTACATAGGTTGTGGTTTAACAATGACCTAATCTTGAACCCACACAA
Source organism: Cryptomeria japonica (assembly GCF_030272615.1). NCBI lineage: Eukaryota > Viridiplantae > Streptophyta > Pinopsida > Cupressales > Cupressaceae > Cryptomeria > Cryptomeria japonica. Next base: position 433,463,285 of record NC_081405.1, read on the forward strand.
GGCTATGGTCTACAAAGAAGAAAATATCTTCTTACACACAAGATTGTTAAAACAAGGACAAATGCAAGTGTAACAACACGTATTACACTGAACAAAAAATGTTTCGAATTTTTTTATTCATTGTAAACCTTTCTTTGACGGGTGTGACTTGCAGAATGTTCAAGGATATCCCAAGGCACAAGCTACACACAAGGTGATTAAAAGAATTATCTTCACCAATAGGCATAATCTCTCATCCCTTTTTTTTTAAGTAGAGCATCTCAAAGGCTCAAAGAATTTATTTGTAGACTTCCTCTCAAGAGAATCTAGTAAAAGCAATATGCTCATATCCAAGACAATTGTTGTTGACCATAAGATTGAGCATAACAATGTTCAAAAAGTTTATGAGGATTACCAAATGACATACCTCTCAT